>NC_072439.2:103208409-103511818 GCF_028878055.3 Symphalangus syndactylus
TGAACCTTACATTTGATTGAGCCGTTCTGAAACACTCTTTCTGTAGAAACTGCAATTGGACATTCTGAGCGCTAAGAGGCCTATATTGGGAAAAAGAATGTCTACAAATAAAATCTACACAGAAGAATTGTGTGAAACTTCTTTCTGTTCTGTTTGTTCAACTAAAAGAGTTGAACCTTAGCTTTGATTGAGCCGTTCTGAAACACTCTTTCTGTAGAAAATGCAAGTGGAGATTCGGAGCGCTAAGAGGGTAAAAGTGGAAAAAGGATTGTCTCCAAATATAAACTACACAGAATCATTCGGTGAAACTTTTTTCTGATCTGTGCATTCAGCTAACAGAGTTAAAACATACTTTTGATTGAGCGGATCTGAACACTCTTTCTGTAGAAAATGCAACTGGACATTTGGAGCGCTAATAGAGTAGTAGTGGAAAAAGGAATATATTCAAATATAAACTACACAGAAGCATTCTGTGAAACTTCTTTCTGATCTGAGCATTCAGCTAACAGAGTTAAACCATACTTTTGATTGAGCAGTTTTGAAACACTCTGTCTGTAGAAAATGCAACTGGACATTCGTAGCGCTAAGTGGGTAATAGTGGAAAAAAGAATATGTTCAAATATAAACTACACAGTAGCATTCTGTGAAAATTCTTTCTGTTCTGTGCATTCAACTAACAGAGTTGAACCTTACTTTTGATTGAGCCGTTCTGAAACACTCTTTCTGTAGAAACTGCAATTGGACATTCTAAGCGCTAAGAGGCCTACATTGGGAAAAAGAATATCTTCAAATAAAAACTACACAGAAGCATTGTGTGAAACTTATTTCTGTTATGTTCATTAAGCTAACAGAGTTAAACCATACTTTTGATTGCGCAGTTCTGAACACTCTTTCTGTAGAAAATGCAAGTGGACCTTCGGAGCGCTAAGAGGGTAATAGTGGAAAAAGGAATATATTCAAATATAAACTACACAGTAGTATTCTGTGAAAATACTTTCTGTTCTGTGCATTCAACTAACAGAGTTGAACCCTACTTTTGATTGAGCCGTTCTTAAACACTCTTTCTGTAGAAACTGCAATTGGACATGCTAAGCGCTAAGAGGCCTACATTGGGAAAAAGAATATCTTCAAATAAAAACTACACAGATGCATTCTGTGAAACTTATTTCTGATCTGTAAATTCAGTTAACAGAGATAAAACATATTTTTGATTGAGCAGTTATGAAACACTCTTTTTGTAGAAAATGCAAGTTGAGATTCGGAGCGCTAAGAGGGTAATAGTGGAAAAAGGAATGTCTTCAAATATAAACTACACAGAATCATTCGGTGAAACTTCTTTCTGATCTGTGCATTCAGCTAACAGAGTTAAACCATACTTTTGATTGAGCAGATCTGAACACTCTTTCTGTAGAAAATGCAACTGGACATTTGGAGCGCTAAGAGCGTAGTAGTGGAAAAAGAATATATTCAAATATAAACTACACAGAAGCATTCTGTGAAACTTCTTTCTGATCTGAGCATTCAGCTAACAGAGTTAAACCATACTTTTGATTGAGCAGTTTTGAAACACACTGTCTGTAGAAAATGCAACTGGACATTCGTAGCGCTAAGTGGGTAATAGTGGAAAAAAGAATATGTTCAAATATAAACTACACAGAAGCATTGTATGAAACTTCTTTCTGTTCTGTGCATTCAACTAACAGAGTTGAACCTTACTTTTGATTGAGCCGTTCTGAAACACTCTTTCTGTAGAAACTGCAATTGGACATTCTGAGCGCTAAGAGGCCTATATTGGGAAAAAGAATGTCTACAAATAAAAACTACACAGAAGAATTGTGTGAAACTTCTTTCTGTTCTGTTTGTTCAACTAAAAGAGTTGAACCTTAGTTTTGATTGAGCCGTTCTGAAACACTCTTTCTGTAGAAAATGCAAGTGGAGATTCGGAGCGCTAAGAGGGTAATAGTGGAAAAAGGAATGTCTCCAAATATAAACTACACAGAATCATTCTGTGAAACTTCTTTCTGATCTGTGCATTCAGCTAACAGAGTTAAACCATACTTTTGATTGAGCAGATCTGAACACTCTTTCTGTAGAAAATGCAACTGGACATTTGGAGCGCTAAGAGAGTAGTAGTGGAAAAAGGAATATATTCAAATATAAACTACACAGAAGCATTCTGTGAAACTTGTTTCTGATCTGAGCATTCAGCTAACAGAGTTAAACCATACTATTGATTGAGCAGTTTTGAAACACTCTGTCTGTAGAAAATGCAACTGGACATTCGTAGCGCTAAGTGGGTAATAGTGGAAAAAAGAATATATTCAAATATAAACTACACAGAAGCATTGTATGAAACTTCTTTCTGTTCTGTGCATTCAACTAACAGAATTGAACCTTATTTTTGATTGAGCCTTTCTGAGACACTCTTTCTGTAGAAACTGCAATTGGACATTCTGAGCGCTAAGAGGCCTCTATTGGGAAAAATAATATCTTCAAATAAAAACTACACAGAAGCATTTTGTGAAACTTATTTCTGATCTGTAAATTCAGTTAACAGAGATAAAACATATTTTTGATTGAGCAGTTATGA
The DNA here is from genome assembly GCF_028878055.3 of Symphalangus syndactylus. Classification (NCBI taxonomy): domain Eukaryota; kingdom Metazoa; phylum Chordata; class Mammalia; order Primates; family Hylobatidae; genus Symphalangus; species Symphalangus syndactylus. Next base: position 103,211,000 of record NC_072439.2, read on the forward strand.
AACACTCTTTCTGTAGAAAATGCAAGTGGAAATTAGGAGCGCTAAGAGGGTAATAGTGGAAAAAGGAATGTCTCCAAATATAAACTACACAGAATCATTCGGTGAAACTTCTTTCTGATCTGTGCATTCAGCTAACAGAGTTAAACCATACTTTTGATTGAGCAGATCTGAACACTCTTTCTGTAGAAAACGCAACTGGACATTTGGAGCGCTAAGAGCGTAGTAGTGGAAAAAGAATATATTCAAATATAAATTACACAGAAGCATTCTGTGAAACTTCTTTCTGATCTGAGCATTCAGCTAACAGAGTTAAACCATACTTTTGATTGAGCAGTTTTGAAACACTCTGTCTGTAGAAAATGCAACTGGACATTCGTAGCGCTAAGTGGGTAATAGTGGAAAAAAGAATATGTTCAAATATAAACTACACAGAAGCATTGTATGAAACTTCTTTCTGTTCTGTGCATTCAACTAACAGAGTTGAACCTTACTTTTGATTGAGCCGTTCTGAAACACTCTTTCTGTAGAAACTGCAATTGGACATTCTGAGCGCTAAGAGGCCTATATTGGGAAAAAGAATGTCTACAAATAAAAACTACACAGAAGAATTGTGTGAAACTTCTTTCTGTTCTGTTTGTTCAACTAAAAGAGTTGAACCTTAGTTTTGATTGAGCCGTTCTGAAACACTCTTTCTGTAGAAAATGCAAGTGGAGATTCGGAGCGCTAAGAGGGTAATAGTGGAAAAAGGAATGTCTCCAAATATAAACTACACAGAATCATTCTGTGAAACTTCTTTCTGATCTGTGCATTCAGCTAACAGAGTTAAACCATACTTTTGATTGAGCAGATCTGAACACTCTTTCTGTAGAAAATGCAACTGTACATTTGGAGCGCTAAGAGAGTAGTAGTGGAAAAAGGAATATATTCAAATATAAACTACACAGAAGCATTCTGTGAAACTTCTTTCTGATCTGAGCATTCAGCTAACAGAGTTAAACCATACTTTTGATTGAGCAGTTTTGAAACACTCTGTCTGTAGAAAATGCAACTGGACATTCGTAGCGCTAAGTGGGTAATAGTGGAAAAAAGAATATGTTCAAATATAAACTACACAGAAGCATTGTATGAAACTTCTTTCTGTTCTGTGCATTCAACTAACAGAGTTGAACCTTACTTTTGAATGAGCCTTTCTGAAACACTCTTTCTGTAGAAACTGCAATTGGACATTCTGAGCGCTAAGAGGCCTCTATTGGGAAAAATAATATCTTCAAATAAAAACTACACAGAAGCATTGTGTGAAACTTATTTCTGATCTGTAAATTCAGTTAACAGAGATAAAACATATTTTTGATTGAGCAGTTATGAAACACTCTTTCTGTAGAAAATGCAAGTGGAGATTCGGAGCGCTAAGAGGGTAATAGTGGAAAAAGGAATGTCTCCAAATATAAACTACACAGAATCATTCTGTGAAACTTCTTTCTGATCTGTGCATTCAGCTAACAGAGTTAAAACATACTTTTGATTGAGCAGATCTGAACACTCTTTCTGTAGAAAATGCAACTGGACATTTGGAGCGCTAACAGAGTAGTAGTGGAAAAAGGAATATATTCAAATATAAACTACACAGAAGCATTCTGTGAAACTTCTTTCTGATCTGAGCATTCAGCTAACAGAGTTAAACCATACTTTTGATTGAGCAGTTTTGAAACACTCTGTCTGTAGAAAATGCAACTGGACATTCGTAGCGCTAAGTGGGTAATAGTGGAAAAAAGAATATGTTCAAATATAAACTACACAGAAGAATTGTATGAAACTTCTTTCTGTTCTGTGCATTCAACTAACAGAGTTGAATCTTACTTTTGATTGAGCCTTTCTGAAACACTCTTTCTGTAGAAACTGCAATTGGACATTCTGAGCGCTAAGAGGCCTCTAATGGGAAAAATAATATCTTCAAATAAAAACTACACAGAAGCATTGTGTGAAACTTATTTCTGATATATTCACTAAGCTAACAGAGTTAAACCATACTTTTGATTGCGCAGTTCTGAACACTCTTTCTGTAGAAAATTCAAGTGGACATTCGGAGCGCTAAGAGGGTAATAGTGGAAAAAGGAATATATTCAAATATAAACTACACAGTAGCATTCTGTGAAAATTCTTTCTGTTCTGTGTATTCAACTAACAGAGTTGAACCTTACTTTTGATTGAGCCGTTCTGAAACACTCTTTCTGTAGAAACTGCAATTGGACATGCTAAGCGCTAAGAGGCCTACATTGGGAAAAAGAATATCTTCAAATAAAAACTACACAGATGCATTCTGTGAAACTGATTTCTGATCTGTAAATTCAGTTAACAGAGATAAAAAATATTTTTGATTGAGCAGTTATGAAACACTCTTTTTGTAGAAAATGCAAGTGGAGATTCCGAGCGCTAAGAGGGTAATAGTGGAAAAAGGAATGTCTTCAAATATAAACTACACAGAATCATTCGGTGAAACTTCTTTCTGATCTGTGCATTCAGCTAACAGAGTTAAACCATACTTTTGATTGAGCAGATCTGAACACTCTTTCTGTAGAAAATGCAACTGGACATTTGAAGCGCTAAGAGCGTAGTAGTGGAAAAAGGAATATATTCAAATATAAACTACACAGAAGCATTCTGTGAAACTTCTTTCTGATCTGAGCATTCAGCTAACGGAGTTAAAGCATACTTTTGATTGAGCAGTTTTGAAACACTCTGTCTGTAGAAAATGCAACTGGACATTCGTAGCGCCAAGTGGGTAATAGTGGAAAAAAGAATATGTTCAAATATAACCTACACAGAAGCATTGTATGAAACATCTTTCTGTTCTGTGCATTCAACTAACAGAGTTGAACCTTACTTTTGGTTGAGCCGTTCTGAAACACTCTTTCTGTAGAAACTGCAATTGGACATTCTGAGCGCTAAGAGGCCTATATTGGGAAAAAGAATGTCTACAAATAAAAACTACACAGAAGAATTGTGTGAAACTACTTTCTGTTCTGTTTGTTCAACTAAAAGAGTTGAACCTTAGTTTTGATTGAGCCGTTCTGAAACACTCTTTCTGTAGAAAATGCAAGTGGAGATTCGGAGCGCTAAGAGGGTAATAGTGGAAAAAGGAATGTCTCCAAATATAAACTACACAGAATCATTCTGTGAAACTTTTTTCTGATCTGTGCATTCAGCTAACAGAGTTAAACCATACTTTTGATTGAGCAGATCTGAACACTCTTTCTGTAGAAAATGCAACTGGACATTTGGAGCGCTAAGAGAGTAGTAGTGGAAAAAGGAATATATTCAAATATAAACTACACAGAAGCATTCTGTGAAACTTCTTTCTGATCTGAGCATTCAGCTAACTGAGTTAAACCATACTTTTGATTGAGCAGTTTTGAAACACTCTGTCTGTAGAAAATGCAACTGGACATTCGTAGCGCTAAGTGGGTAATAGTGGAAAAAAGAATATGTTCAAATATAAACTACACAGAAGCATTGTATGAAACTTCTTTCTGTTCTGTGCATTCAACTAACAGAGTTGAACCTTACTTTTGAATGAGCCTTTCTGAAAAACTCTTTCTGTAGAAACTGCAATTGGACATTCTGAGCGCTAAGAGGCCTCTATTGGGAAAAATAATATCTTCAAATAAAAACTACACAGAAGCATTGTGTGAAACTTATTTCTGATCTGTAAATTCAGTTAACAGAGATAAAACATATTTTTGATTGAGCAGTTATGAAACACTCTTTCTGTAGAAAATGCAAGTGGAGATTCGGAGCGCTAAGAGGGTAATAGTGGAAAAAGGAATGTCTCCAAATATAAACTACACAGAATCATTCTGTGAAACTTCTTTCTGATCTGTGCATTCAGCTAACAGAGTTAAACCATACTTTTGATTGAGCAGATCTGAACACTCTTTCTGTAGAAAATGCAACTGGACATTTGGAGCGCTAACAGAGTAGTAGTGGAAAAAGGAATATATTCAAATATAAACTACACAGAAGCATTCTGTGAAACTTCTTTCTGATCTGAGCATTCAGCTAACAGAGTTAAACCATACTTTTGATTGAGCAGTTTTGAAACACTCTGTCTGTAGAAAATGCAACTGGACATTCGTAGCGCTAAGTGGGTAATAGTGGAAAAAAGAATATGTTCAAATATAAACTACACAGAAGCATTGTATGAAACTTCTTTCTGTTCTGTGCATTCAACTAACAGAGTTGAATCTTACTTTTGATTGAGCCTTTCTGAAACACTCTTTCTGTAGAAACTGCAATTGGACATTCTGAGCGCTAAGAGGCCTCTAATGGGAAAAATAATATCTTCAAATAAAAACTACACAGAAGCATTGTGTGAAACTTATTTCTGATATATTCATTAAGCTAACAGAGTTAAACCATACATTTGATTGCGCAGTTCTGAACACTCTTTCTGTAGAAAATGCAAGTGGACATTCGGAGCGCTAAGAGGGTAATAGTGGAAAAAGGAATATATTCAAATATAAACTACACAGTAGCATTCTGTGAAAATTCTTTCTGTTCTGTGCATTCAACTAACAGAGTTGAACCTTACTTTTGATTGAGCCATTCTGAAACACACTTTCTGTAGAAACTACAATTGGACATGCTAAGCGCTAAGAGGCCTACATTGGGAAAAAGAATATCTTCAAATAAAAACTACACAGATGCATTCTGTGAAACTTATTTCTGATCTGTAAATTCAGTTAACAGAGATAAAACATATTTTTGATTGAGCAGTTATGAAACACTCTTTTTGTAGAAAATGCAAGTGGAGATTCGGAGCGCTAAGAGGGTAATAGTGGAAAAAGGAATGTCTTCAAATATAAACTACACAGAATCATTCGGTGAAACTTTTTTCTGATCTGTGCATTCAGCTAACAGATTTAAACCATACATTTGATTGAGCAGATCTGAACACTCTTTCTGTAGAAAATGCAACTGGACATTTGGAGCGCTAAGAGCGTAGTAGTGGAAAAAGGAATATATTCAAATATAAACTACACAGAAGCATTCTGTGAAACTTCTTTCTGATCTGAGCATTCAGCTAACAGAGTTAAACCATACTTTTGATTGAGCAGTTTTGAAACACTCTGTCTGTAGAAAATGCAACTGGACATTCGTAGCGCTAAGTGGGTAATAGTGGAAAAAAGAATATGTTCAAATATAAACTACACAGAAGCATTGTATGAAACTTCTTTCTGTTCTGTGCATTCAACTAACAGAGTTGAACCTTACTTTTGATTGAGCCGTTCTGAAACACTCTTTCTGTAGAAACTGCAATTGGACATTCTGAGCCCTAAGAGGCCTATATTGGGATAAAGAATGTCTACAAATTAAAACTACACAGAAGAATTGTGTGAAACTTCTTTCTGTTCTGTTTGTTCAACTAAAAGAGTTGAACCTTAGTTTTGATTGAGCCGTTCTGAAACACTCTTTCTGTAGAAAATGCAAGTGGAGATTCGGAGCGCTAAGAGGGTAATAGTGGAAAAAGGAATGTCTCCAAATATAAACTACACAGAATCATTCTGTGAAACTTCTTTCTGATCTGTGCATTCAGCTAACAGAGTTAAACCATACTTTTGATTGAGCAGATCTGAACACTCTTTCTGTAGAAAATGCAACTGGACATTTGGAGCGCTAAGAGAGTAGTAGTGGAAAATGGAATATATTCAAATATAAACTACACAGAAGCATTCTGTGAAACTTCCTTCTGATCTGAGCATTCAGCTAACAGAGTTAAACCATACTTTTGATTGAGCAGTTTTGAAACACTCTGTCTGTAGAAAATGCAACTGGACATTCGTAGCGCTAAGTGGGTAATAGTGGAAAAAAGAATATGTTCAAATATAAACTACACAGAAGCATTGTATGAAACTTCTTTCTGTTCTGTGCATTCAACTAACAGAGTTGAACCTTACTTTTGATTGAGCCTTTCTGAAACACTCTTTCTGTAGAAACTGCAATTGGACATTCTGAGCGCTAACAGGCCTCTATTGGGAAAAATAATATCTTCAAATAAAAACTACACAGAAGCATTGTGTGAAACTTATTTCTGATATGTTCATTAAGCTAACAGAGTTAAACCATACTTTGATTGCGCAGTTCTGAACACTCTTTCTGTAGAAAATGCAAGTGGACATTCGGAGCGCTAAGAGGGTAATAGTGGAAAAAGGAATATATTCAAATATAAACTACACAGTAGCATTCTGTGAAAATTCTTTCTGTTCTGTGCATTCAACTAACAGAGTTGAACCTTACTTTTGATTGAGCCGTTCTGAAACACTCTTTCTGTAGAAACTGCAATTGGACATGCTAAGCGCTAAGAGGCCTACATTGGGAAAAAGAATATCTTCAAATAAAAACTACACAGATGCATTCTGTGAAACTTATTTCTGATCTGTAAATTCAGTTAACAGAGATAAAACATATTTTTGATTGAGCAGTTATGAAACACTGTTTTTGTAGAAAATGCAAGTGGAGATTCGGAGCGCTAAGAGGGAAATAGTGGAAAAAGGAATGTCTCCAAATATAAACTACACAGAATCATTCTGTGAAACTTCTTTCTGATCTGTGCATTCAGCTAACAGAGTTAAAACATACTTTTGATTGAGCAGATCTGAACACTCTTTCTGTAGAAAATGCAACTGGACATTTGGAGCGCTAACAGAGTAGTAGTGGAAAAAGGAATATATTCAAATATAAACTACACAGAAGCATTCTGTGAAACTTCTTTCTGATCTGAGCATTCAGCTAACAGAGTTAAACCATACTTTTGATTGAGCAGTTTTGAAACACTCTGTCTGTAGAAAATGCAACTGGACATTCGTAGCGCTAAGTGGGTAATAGTGGAAAAAAGAATATGTTCAAATATAAACTACACAGAAGAATTGTATGAAACTTCTTTCTGTTCTGTGCATTCAACTAACAGAGTTGAATCTTACTTTTGATTGAGCCTTTCTGAAACACTCTTTCTGTAGAAACTGCAATTGGACATTCTGAGCGCTAAGAGGCCTCTAATGGGAAAAATAATATCTTCAAATAAAAACTACACAGAAGCATTGTGTGAAACTTATTTCTGATATATTCACTAAGCTAACAGAGTTAAACCATACTTTTGATTGCGCAGTTCTGAACACTCTTTCTGTAGAAAATTCAAGTGGACATTCGGAGCGCTAAGAGGGTAATAGTGGAAAAAGGAATATATTCAAATATAAACTACACAGTAGCATTCTGTGAAAATTCTTTCTGTTCTGTGTATTCAACTAACAGAGTTGAACCTTACTTTTGATTGAGCCGTTCTGAAACACTCTTTCTGTAGAAACTGCAATTGGACATGCTAAGCGCTAAGAGGCCTACATTGGGAAAAAGAATATCTTCAAATAAAAACTACACAGATGCATTCTGTGAAACTGATTTCTGATCTGTAAATTCAGTTAACAGAGATAAAACATATTTTTGATTGAGCAGTTATGAAACACTCTTTTTGTAGAAAATGCAAGTGGAGATTCCGAGCGCTAAGAGGGTAATAGTGGAAAAAGGAATGTCTTCAAATATAAACTACACAGAATCATTCGGTGAAACTTCTTTCTGATCTGTGCATTCAGCTAACAGAGTTAAACCATACTTTTGATTGAGCAGATCTGAACACTCTTTCTGTAGAAAATGCAACTGGACATTTGAAGCGCTAAGAGCGTAGTAGTGGAAAAAGGAATATATTCAAATATAAACTACACAGAAGCATTCTGTGAAACTTCTTTCTGATCTGAGCATTCAGCTAACGGAGTTAAAGCATACTTTTGATTGAGCAGTTTTGAAACACTCTGTCTGTAGAAAATGCAACTGGACATTCGTAGCGCCAAGTGGGTAATAGTGGAAAAAAGAATATGTTCAAATATAACCTACACAGAAGCATTGTATGAAACATCTTTCTGTTCTGTGCATTCAACTAACAGAGTTGAACCTTACTTTTGGTTGAGCCGTTCTGAAACACTCTTTCTGTAGAAACTGCAATTGGACATTCTGAGCGCTAAGAGGCCTATATTGGGAAAAAGAATGTCTACAAATAAAAACTACACAGAAGAATTGTGTGAAACTTCTTTCTGTTCTGTTTGTTCAACTAAAAGAGTTGAACCTTAGTTTTGATTGAGCCGTTCTGAAACACTCTTTCTGTAGAAAATGCAAGTGGAGATTCGGAGCGCTAAGAGGGTAATAGTGGAAAAAGGAATGTCTCCAAATATAAACTACACAGAATCATTCTGTGAAACTTTTTTCTGATCTGTGCATTCAGCTAACAGAGTTAAACCATACTTTTGATTGAGCAGATCTGAACACTCTTTCTGTAGAAAATGCAACTCGACATTTGGAGCGCTAAGAGAGTAGTAGTGGAAAAAGGAATATATTCAAATATAAACTACACAGAAGCATTCTGTGAAACTTCTTTCTGATCTGAGCATTCAGCTAACTGAGTTAAACCATACTTTTGATTGAGCAGTTTTGAAACACTCTGTCTGTAGAAAATGCAACTGGACATTCGTAGCGCTAAGTGGGTAATAGTGGAAAAAAGAATATGTTCAAATATAAACTACACAGAAGCATTGTATGAAACTTCTTTCTGTTCTGTGCATTCAACTAACAGAGTTGAACCTTACTTTTGAATGAGCCTTTCTGAAAAACTCTTTCTGTAGAAACTGCAATTGGACATTCTGAGCGCTAAGAGGCCTCTATTGGGAAAAATAATATCTTCAAATAAAAACTACACAGAAGCATTGTGTGAAACTTATTTCTGATCTGTAAATTCAGTTAACAGAGATAAAACATATTTTTGATTGAGCAGTTATGAAACACTCTTTCTGTAGAAAATGCAAGTGGAGATTCGGAGCGCTAAGAGGGTAATAGTGGAAAAAGGAATGTCTCCAAATATAAACTACACAGAATCATTCTGTGAAACTTCTTTCTGATCTGTGCATTCAGCTAACAGAGTTAAACCATACTTTTGATTGAGCAGATCTGAACACTCTTTCTGTAGAAAATGCAACTGGACATTTGGAGCGCTAACAGAGTAGTAGTGGAAAAAGGAATATATTCAAATATAAACTACAAAGAAGCATTCTGTGAAACTTCTTTCTGATCTGAGCATTCAGCTAACAGAGTTAAACCATACTTTTGATTGAGCAGTTTTGAAACACTCTGTCTGTAGAAAATGCAACTGGACATTCGTAGCGCTAAGTGGGTAATAGTGGAAAAAAGAATATGTTCAAATATAAACTACACAGAAGCATTGTATGAAACTTCTTTCTGTTCTGTGCATTCAACTAACAGAGTTGAATCTTACTTTTGATTGAGCCTTTCTGAAACACTCTTTCTGTAGAAACTGCAATTGGACATTCTGAGCGCTAAGAGGCCTCTAATGGGAAAAATAATATCTTCAAATAAAAACTACACAGAAGCATTGTGTGAAACTTATTTCTGATATATTCATTAAGCTAACAGAGTTAAACCATACATTTGATTGCGCAGTTCTGAACACTCTTTCTGTAGAAAATGCAAGTGGACATTCGGAGCGCTAAGAGGGTAATAGTGGAAAAAGGAATGTCTCCAAATATAAACTACACAGAATCATTCTGTGAAACTTCTTTCTGATCTGTGCATTCAGCTAACAGAGTTAAACCATACTTTTGATTGAGCAGATCTGAACACTCTTTCTGTAGAAAATGCAACTGGACATTTGGAGCGCTAACAGAGTAGTAGTGGAAAAAGGAATATATTCAAATATAAACTACACAGAAGCATTCTGTGAAACTTCTTTCTGATCTGAGCATTCAGCTAACAGAGTTAAACCATACTTTTGATTGAGCAGTTTTGAAACACTCTGTCTGTAGAAAATGCAACTGGACATTCGTAGCGCTAAGTGGGTAATAGTGGAAAAAAGAATATGTTCAAATATAAACTACACAGAAGCATTGTATGAAACTTCTTTCTGTTCTGTGCATTCAACTAACAGAGTTGAATCTTACTTTTGATTGAGCCTTTCTGAAACACTCTTTCTGTAGAAACTGCAATTGGACATTCTGAGCGCTAAGAGGCCTCTAATGGGAAAAATAATATCTTCAAATAAAAACTACACAGAAGCATTGTGTGAAACTTATTTCTGATATATTCATTAAGCTAACAGAGTTAAACCATACATTTGATTGCGCAGTTCTGAACACTCTTTCTGTAGAAAATGCAAGTGGACATTCGGAGCGCTAAGAGGGTAATAGTGGAAAAAGGAATATATTCAAATATAAACTACACAGTAGCATTCTGTGAAAATTCTTTCTGTTCTGTGCATTCAACTAACAGAGTTGAACCTTACTTTTGATTGAGCCATTCTGAAACACACTTTCTGTAGAAACTACAATTGGACATGCTAAGCGCTAAGAGGCCTACATTGGGAAAAAGAATATCTTCAAATAAAAACTACACAGATGCATTCTGTGAAACTTATTTCTGATCTGTAAATTCAGTTAACAGAGATAAAACATATTTTTGATTGAGCAGTTATGAAACACTCTTTTTGTAGAAAATGCAAGTGGAGATTCGGAGCGCTAAGAGGGTAATAGTGGAAAAAGGAATGTCTTCAAATATAAACTACACAGAATCATTCGGTGAAACTTCTTTCTGATCTGTGCATTCAGCTAACAGATTTAAACCATACATTTGATTGAGCAGATCTGAACACTCTTTCTGTAGAAAATGCAACTGGACATTTGGAGCGCTAAGAGCGTAGTAGTGGAAAAAGGAATATATTCAAATATAAACTACACAGAAGCATTCTGTGAAACTTCTTTCTGATCTGAGCATTCAGCTAACAGAGTTAAACCATACTTTTGATTGAGCAGTTTTGAAACACTCTGTCTGTAGAAAATGCAACTGGACATTCGTAGCGCTAAGTGGGTAATAGTGGAAAAAAGAATATGTTCAAATATAAACTACACAGAAGCATTGTATGAAACTTCTTTCTGTTCTGTGCATTCAACTAACAGAGTTGAACCTTACTTTTGATTGAGCCGTTCTGAAACACTCTTTCTGTAGAAACTGCAATTGGACATTCTGAGCCCTAAGAGGCCTATATTGGGATAAAGAATGTCTACAAATTAAAACTACACAGAAGAATTGTGTGAAACTTCTTTCTGTTCTGTTTGTTCAACTAAAAGAGTTGAACCTTAGTTTTGATTGAGCCGTTCTGAAACACTCTTTCTGTAGAAAATGCAAGTGGAGATTCGGAGCGCTAAGAGGGTAATAGTGGAAAAAGGAATGTCTCCAAATATAAACTACACAGAATCATTCTGTGAAACTTCTTTCTGATCTGTGCATTCAGCTAACAGAGTTAAACCATACTTTTGATTGAGCAGATCTGAACACTCTTTCTGTAGAAAATGCAACTGGACATTTGGAGCGCTAAGAGAGTAGTAGTGGAAAATGGAATATATTCAAATATAAACTACACAGAAGCATTCTGTGAAACTTCCTTCTGATCTGAGCATTCAGCTAACAGAGTTAAACCATACTTTTGATTGAGCAGTTTTGAAACACTCTGTCTGTAGAAAATGCAACTGGACATTCGTAGCGCTAAGTGGGTAATAGTGGAAAAAAGAATATGTTCAAATATAAACTACACAGAAGCATTGTATGAAACTTCTTTCTGTTCTGTGCATTCAACTAACAGAGTTGAACCTTACTTTTGATTGAGCCTTTCTGAAACACTCTTTCTGTAGAAACTGCAATTGGACATTCTGAGCGCTAACAGGCCTCTATTGGGAAAAATAATATCTTCAAATAAAAACTACACAGAAGCATTGTGTGAAACTTATTTCTGATATGTTCATTAAGCTAACAGAGTTAAACCATACTTTGATTGCGCAGGTCTGAACACTCTTTCTGTAGAAAATGCAAGTGGACATTCGGAGCGCTAAGAGGGTAATAGTGGAAAAAGGAATATATTCAAATATAAACTACACAGTAGCATTCTGTGAAAATTCTTTCTGTTCTGTGCATTCAACTAACAGAGTTGAACCTTACTTTTGATTGAGCCGTTCTGAAACACTCTTTCTGTAGAAACTGCAATTGGACATGCTAAGCGCTAAGAGGCCTACATTGGGAAAAAGAATATCTTCAAATAAAAACTACACAGATGCATTCTGTGAAACTTATTTCTGATCTGTAAATTCAGTTAACAGAGATAAAACATATTTTTGATTGAGCAGTTATGAAACACTCTTTTTGTAGAAAATGCAAGTGGAGATTCGGAGCGCTAAGAGGGAAATAGTGGAAAAAGGAATGTCTTCAAATATAAACTACACAGAATCATTCGGTGAAACTTCTTTCTGATCTGTGCATTCAGCTACCAGAGTTAAACCATACTTTTGATTGAGCAGATCTGAACACTCTTTCTGTAGAAAATGCAACTGGACATTTGGAGCGCTAAGAGCGTAGTAGTGGAAAAAGGAATATATTCAAATATAAACTACACAGAGGCATTCTGTGAAACTTCTTTCTGATCTGAGCATTCAGCTAACAGAGTTAAACCATACTTTTGATTGAGCAGTTTTGAAACACTCTGTCTGTAGAAAATGCAACTGGACATTCGTAGCGCTAAGTGGGTAATAGTGGAAAAAAGAATATGTTCAAATATAAACTACACAGAAGCATTGTATGAAACTTCTTTCTGTTCTGTGCATTCAACTAACAGAGTTGAACCTTACTTTTGATTGAGCCGTTCTGAAACACTCTTTCTGTAGAAACTTCAATTGGACATTCTGAGCGCTAAGAGGCCTATATTGGGAAAAAGAATGTCTACAAATAAAAACTACACAGAAGAATTGTGTGAAACTTCTTTCTGTTCTGTTTGTTCAACTAAAAGAGTTGAACCTTAGTTTTGATTGAGCCGTTCTGAAACACCCTTTCTGTAGAAAATGCAAGTGGAGATTCGGAGCGCTAAGAGGGTAATAGTGGAAAAAGGAATGTCTCCAAATATAAACTACACAGAATCATTCTGTGAAACTTTTTTCTGATCTGTGCATTCAGCTAACAGAGTTAAACCATACTTTTGATTGAGCAGATCTGAACACTCTTTCTGTAGAAAATGCAACTGGACATTTGGAGCGCTAAGAGAGTAGTAGTGGAAAAAGGAATATATTCAAATATAAACTACACAGAAGCATTCTGTGAAACTTCTTTCTGATCTGAGCATTCAGCTAACAGAGTTAAACCATACATTTGATTGAGCAGTTTTGAAACACTCTGTCTGTAGAAAATGCAACTGGACATTCGTAGCGCTAAGTGGGTAATAGTGGAAAAAAGAATATGTTCAAATATAAACTACACAGAAGCATTGTATGAAACTTCTTTCTGTTCTGTGCATTCAACTAACAGTGTTGAACCTTACTTTTGATTGAGCCTTTCTGAAACACTCTTTCTGTAGAAACTGCAATTGGACATTCTGAGCGCTAAGAGGCCTCTATTGGGAAAAATAATATCTTCAAATAAAAACTACACAGAAGCATTGTGTGAAACTTATCTCTGATCTGTAAATTCAGTTAACAGAGATAAAACATATTTTTGATTGAGCAGTTATGAAACACTCTTTTTGTAGAAAATGCAAGTGGAGATTCGGAGCGCTAAGAGGGTAATAGTGGAAAAAGGAATGTCTTCAAATATAAACTACACAGAATCATTCGGTGAAACTTCTTTCTGATCTGTGCATTCAGCTAACAGAGTTAAACCATACTTTTGATTGAGCAGATCTGAACATTTTTCTGTAGAAAATGCAACTGGACATTCGGAGCGCTAAGAGCGTAGTAGTGGAAAAAGGAATATATTCAAATATAAACTACACGGAATCATTCTGTGAAACTTCTTTCTGATCTGAGCATTCAGCTAACAGAGTTAAACCATACTTTTGATTGAGCAGTTTTGAAACACTCTCTCTGTAGAAAATGCAACTGGACATTCGTAGCGCTAAGTGGGTAATAGTGGACAAAAGAATATGTTCAAATATAAACTACACAGAAGCATTGTATGAAACTTCTTTCTGTTCTGTGCATTCAACTAACAGAGTTGAACCTTACTTTTGATTGAGCCGTTCTGAAACACTCTTTCTGTAGAAACTGCAATTGGACATTCTGAGCGCTAGGAGGCCTACATTGGGAAAAAGAATGTCTACAAATAAAAACTACACAGAAAAATTGTGTGAAACTTCTTTCTGTTCTGTTTGTTCAACTAAAAGAGTTGAACCTTAGTTTTGATTGAGCCGTTCTGAAACACTCTTTCTGTAGAAAATGCAAGTGGAGATTCGGAGCGCTAAGAGGGTAATAGTGGAAAAAGGAATGTCTCCAAATATAAACTACACAGAATCATTCTGTGAAACTTTTTTCTGATCTGTAAATTCAGCTAACAGAGTTAAACCATACTTTTGATTGAGCAGATCTGAACACTCTTTCTGTAGAAAATGCAACTGGACATTTGGAGCGCTAAGAGAGTAGTAGTGGATAAAGGAATATATTCAAATATAAACTACACAGAAGCATTCTGTGAAACTTCTTTCTGATCTGAGCATTCAGCTAACAGAGTTAAACCATACTTTTGATTGAGCAGTTCTGAAACACTCTGTCTGTAGAAAATGCAACTGGACATTCGTAGCGCTAAGTGCGTAATAGTGGAAAAAAGAATATGTTCAAATATAAACTACACATAAGCATTGAGTGAAACTTATTTCTGATATGTTCATTAAGCTAACAGAGTTAAACCATACTTTTGATTGTGCAGTTCTGAACGCTCTTTCTGTAGAAAATGCAAGTGGACAATCGGAGCGCTAAGAGGGTAATAGTGGAAAAAGGAATATATTCAAATATAAACTACACAGTAGCATTCTGTGAAAATTCTTTCTGTTCTGTGCATTCAACTAACAGAGTTGAACCTTACTTTTGATTGAGCCTTTCTGAAACACTCTTTCTGTAGAAACTGCAATTGGACATGCTAAGCGCTAAGAGGCCTACATTGGGAACAAGAATATCTTCAAATAAAAACTACACAGATGCATTCTGTGAAACTTATTTCTGATCTGTAAATTCAGTTAACAGAGATAAAACATATTTTTGATTGAGCAGTTATGAAACACTCTTTTTGTAGAGAATGCAAGTGGAGATTCGGAGCGCTAAGAGGGTAATAGTGGAAAAAGGAATGTCTTCAAATATAAACTACACAGAATCATTCGGTGAAACTTCTTTCTGATCTGTGCATTCAGCTAACAGAGTTAAACCATACTTTTGATTGAGCAGATCTGAACACTCTTTCTGTAGAAAATGCAACTGGACATTTGGAGCGCTAAGAGCGTAGTAGTGGAAAAAGGAATATATTCAAATATAAACTACACAGAAGCATTCTGTGAAACTTCTTTCTGATCTGAGCATTCAGCTAACAGAGTTAAACCATACTATTGATTGAGCAGTTTCGAAAAACTCTGTCTGTAGAAAATGCAACTGGACATTCGTAGCGCTAAGTGGGTAATAGTGGAAAAAAGAATATGTTCAAATATAAACTACACAGAAGCATTGTATGAAACTTCTTTCTGTTCTGTGCATTCAACTAACAGAGTTGAACCTTACTTTGATTGAGCCTTTCTGAAACACTCTTTCTGTAGAAACTGCAATTGGACATTCTGAGCGCTAAGAGGCCTCTATTGGGAAAAATAATATCTTCAAATAAAAACTACACAGAAGCATTGTGTGAAACATATTTCTGATCTGTAAATTCAGTTAACAGAGATAAAACATATTTTTGATTGAGCAGTTATGAAACACTCTTTCTGTAGAAAATGCAAGTGGAGATTCGGAGCGCTAGGAGGGTAATAGTGGAAAAAGGAATGTCTCAAAATATAAACTACACAGAATCATTCTGTGAAACTTCTTTCTGATCTGTGCATTCAGCTAACAGAGTTAAACCATACTTTTGATTGAGCAGATCTGAACACTCTTTCTGTAGAAAATGCAACTGGACATTTGGAGCGCTAAGAGAGTAGTAGTGGATAAAGGAATATATTCAAATATAAACTACACAGAAGCATTCTGTGAAACTTCTTTCTGATCTGAGCATTCAGCTAACAGAGTTAAACCATACTTTTGATTGAGCAGTTCTGAAACACTCTGTCTGTAGAAAATGCAACTGGACATTCGTAGCGCTAAGTGCGTAATAGTGGAAAAAAGAATATGTTCAAATATAAACTACACATAAGCATTGAGTGAAACTTATTTCTGATATGTTCATTAAGCTAACAGAGTTAAACCATACTTTTGATTGTGCAGTTCTGAACGCTCTTTCTGTAGAAAATGCAAGTGGACAATCGGAGCGCTAAGAGGGTAATAGTGGAAAAAGGAATATATTCAAATATAAACTACACAGTAGCATTCTGTGAAAATTCTTTCTGTTCTGTGCATTCAACTAACAGAGTTGAACCTTACTTTTGATTGAGCCTTTCTGAAACACTCTTTCTGTAGAAACTGCAATTGGACATGCTAAGCGCTAAGAGGCCTACATTGGGAACAAGAATATCTTCAAATAAAAACTACACAGATGCATTCTGTGAAACTTATTTCTGATCTGTAAATTCAGTTAACAGAGATAAAACATATTTTTGATTGAGCAGTTATGAAACACTCTTTTTGTAGAGAATGCAAGTGGAGATTCGGAGCGCTAAGAGGGTAATAGTGGAAAAAGGAATGTCTTCAAATATAAACTACACAGAATCATTCGGTGAAACTTCTTTCTGATCTGTGCATTCAGCTAACAGAGTTAAACCATACTTTTGATTGAGCAGATCTGAACACTCTTTCTGTAGAAAATGCAACTGGACATTTGGAGCGCTAAGAGCGTAGTAGTGGAAAAAGGAATATATTCAAATATAAACTACACAGAAGCATTCTGTGAAACTTCTTTCTGATCTGAGCATTCAGCTAACAGAGTTAAACCATACTATTGATTGAGCAGTTTCGAAACACTCTGTCTGTAGAAAATGCAACTGGACATTCGTAGCGCTAAGTGGGTAATAGTGGAAAAAAGAATATGTTCAAATATAAACTACACAGAATCATTGTATGAAACTTCTTTCTGTTCTGTGCATTCAACTAACAGAGTTGAACCTTACTTTTGATTGAGCCGTTCTGAAACACTCTTTCTGTAGAAACTGCAATTCGACATTCTGAGCGCTAAGAGGCCTATATTGGGAAAAAGAATGTCTACAAATAAAAACTACACAGAAGAATTGTGTGAAACTTCTTTCTGTTCTGTTTGTTCAACTAAAAGAGTTGAACCTTAGTTTTGATTGAGCCGTTCTGAAACACTCTTTCTGTAGAAAATGCAAGTGGAGATTCGGAGCGCTAAGAGGGTAATAGTGGAAAAAGGAATGTCTCCAAATATAAACTACACAGAATCATTCTGTGAAACTTCTTTCTGATCTGTGCATTCAGCTAACAGAGTTAAACCATACTTTTGATTGAGCAGATCTGAACACTCTTTCTGTAGAAAATGCAACTGGACATTTGGAGCGCTAAGAGAGTAGCAGTGGAAAAAGGAATATATTCAAATATAAACTACACAGAAGCATTCTGTGAAACTTCTTTCTGATCTGAGCATTCAGCTAACAGAGTTAAACCATACTTTTGATTGAGCAGTTTTGAAACACTCTGTCTGTAGAAAATGCAACTGGACATTCGTAGCTCTAAGTGGGTAATAGTGGAAAAAAGAATATGTTCAAATATAAACTACACAGAAGCATTGTATGAAACTTCTTTCTGTTCTGTGCATTCAACTAACAGTGTTGAACCTTACTTTTGATTGAGCCTTTCTGAAACACTCTTTCTGTAGAAACTGCAATTGGACATTCTGAGCGCTAAGAGGCCTCTATTGGGAAAAATAATATCTTCAAATAAAAACTACACAGAAGCATTGTGTGAAACTTATCTCTGATCTGTAAATTCAGTTAACAGAGATAAAACATATTTTTGATTGAGCAGTTATGAAACACTCTTTTTGTAGAAAATGCAAGTGGAGATTCGGAGCGCTAAGAGGGTAATAGTGGAAAAAGGAATGTCTTCAAATATAAACTACACAGAATCATTCGGTGAAACTTCTTTCTGATCTGTGCATTCAGCTAACAGAGTTAAACCATACTTTTGATTGAGCAGATCTGAACATTTTTCTGTAGAAAATGCAACTGGACATTCGGAGCGCTAAGAGCGTAGTAGTGGAAAAAGGAATATATTCAAATATAAACTACACAGAAGCATTCTGTGAAACTTCTTTCTGATCTGAGCATTCAGCTAACAGAGTTAAACCATACTTTTGATTGAGCAGTTTTGAAACACTCTGTCTGTAGAAAATGCAACTGGACATTCGTAGCGCTAAGTGGGTAATAGTGGAAAAAAGAATATGTTCAAATATAAACTACACAGAAGCATTGTATGAAACTTCTTTCTGTTCTGTGCATTCAACTAACAGAGTTGAACCTTACTTTTGATTGAGCCGTTCTGAAACACTCTTTCTGTAGAAACTGCAATTGGACATTCTGAGCCCTAAGAGGCCTATATTGGGATAAAGAATGTCTACAAATTAAAACTACACAGAAGAATTGTGTGAAACTTCTTTCTGTTCTGTTTGTTCAACTAAAAGAGTTGAACCTTAGTTTTGATTGAGCCGTTCTGAAACACTCTTTCTGTAGAAAATGCAAGTGGAGATTCGGAGCGCTAAGAGGGTAATAGTGGAAAAAGGAATGTCTCCAAATATAAACTACACAGAATCATTCTGTGAAACTTCTTTCTGATCTGTGCATTCAGCTAACAGAGTTAAACCATACTTTTGATTGAGCAGATCTGAACACTCTTTCTGTAGAAAATGCAACTGGACATTTGGAGCGCTAAGAGAGTAGTAGTGGAAAATGGAATATATTCAAATATAAACTACACAGAAGCATTCTGTGAAACTTCCTTCTGATCTGAGCATTCAGCTAACAGAGTTAAACCATACTTTTGATTGAGCAGTTTTGAAACACTCTGTCTGTAGAAAATGCAACTGGACATTCGTAGCGCTAAGTGGGTAATAGTGGAAAAAAGAATATGTTCAAATATAAACTACACAGAAGCATTGTATGAAACTTCTTTCTGTTCTGTGCATTCAACTAACAGAGTTGAACCTTACTTTTGATTGAGCCTTTCTGAAACACTCTTTCTGTAGAAACTGCAATTGGACATTCTGAGCGCTAACAGGCCTCTATTGGGAAAAATAATATCTTCAAATAAAAACTACACAGAAGCATTGTGTGAAACTTATTTCTGATATGTTCATTAAGCTAACAGAGTTAAACCATACTTTGATTGCGCAGGTCTGAACACTCTTTCTGTAGAAAATGCAAGTGGACATTCGGAGCGCTAAGAGGGTAATAGTGGAAAAAGGAATATATTCAAATATAAACTACACAGTAGCATTCTGTGAAAATTCTTTCTGTTCTGTGCATTCAACTAACAGAGTTGAACCTTACTTTTGATTGAGCCGTTCTGAAACACTCTTTCTGTAGAAACTGCAATTGGACATGCTAAGCGCTAAGAGGCCTACATTGGGAAAAAGAATATCTTCAAATAAAAACTACACAGATGCATTCTGTGAAACTTATTTCTGATCTGTAAATTCAGTTAACAGAGATAAAACATATTTTTGATTGAGCAGTTATGAAACACTCTTTTTGTAGAAAATGCAAGTGGAGATTCGGAGCGCTAAGAGGGAAATAGTGGAAAAAGGAATGTCTTCAAATATAAACTACACAGAATCATTCGGTGAAACTTCTTTCTGATCTGTGCATTCAGCTACCAGAGTTAAACCATACTTTTGATTGAGCAGATCTGAACACTCTTTCTGTAGAAAATGCAACTGGACATTTGGAGCGCTAAGAGCGTAGTAGTGGAAAAAGGAATATATTCAAATATAAACTACACAGAGGCATTCTGTGAAACTTCTTTCTGATCTGAGCATTCAGCTAACAGAGTTAAACCATACTTTTGATTGAGCAGTTTTGAAACACTCTGTCTGTAGAAAATGCAACTGGACATTCGTAGCGCTAAGTGGGTAATAGTGGAAAAAAGAATATGTTCAAATATAAACTACACAGAAGCATTGTATGAAACTTCTTTCTGTTCTGTGCATTCAACTAACAGAGTTGAACCTTACTTTTGATTGAGCCGTTCTGAAACACTCTTTCTGTAGAAACTTCAATTGGACATTCTGAGCGCTAAGAGGCCTATATTGGGAAAAAGAATGTCTACAAATAAAAACTACACAGAAGAATTGTGTGAAACTTCTTTCTGTTCTGTTTGTTCAACTAAAAGAGTTGAACCTTAGTTTTGATTGAGCCGTTCTGAAACACCCTTTCTGTAGAAAATGCAAGTGGAGATTCGGAGCGCTAAGAGGGTAATAGTGGAAAAAGGAATGTCTCCAAATATAAACTACACAGAATCATTCTGTGAAACTTTTTTCTGATCTGTGCATTCAGCTAACAGAGTTAAACCATACTTTTGATTGAGCAGATCTGAACACTCTTTCTGTAGAAAATGCAACTGGACATTTGGAGCGCTAAGAGAGTAGTAGTGGAAAAAGGAATATATTCAAATATAAACTACACAGAAGCATTCTGTGAAACTTCTTTCTGATCTGAGCATTCAGCTAACAGAGTTAAACCATACATTTGATTGAGCAGTTTTGAAACACTCTGTCTGTAGAAAATGCAACTGGACATTCGTAGCGCTAAGTGGGTAATAGTGGAAAAAAGAATATGTTCAAATATAAACTACACAGAAGCATTGTATGAAACTTCTTTCTGTTCTGTGCATTCAACTAACAGTGTTGAACCTTACTTTTGATTGAGCCTTTCTGAAACACTCTTTCTGTAGAAACTGCAATTGGACATTCTGAGCGCTAAGAGGCCTCTATTGGGAAAAATAATATCTTCAAATAAAAACTACACAGAAGCATTGTGTGAAACTTATCTCTGATCTGTAAATTCAGTTAACAGAGATAAAACATATTTTTGATTGAGCAGTTATGAAACACTCTTTTTGTAGAAAATGCAAGTGGAGATTCGGAGCGCTAAGAGGGTAATAGTGGAAAAAGGAATGTCTTCAAATATAAACTACACAGAATCATTCGGTGAAACTTCTTTCTGATCTGTGCATTCAGCTAACAGAGTTAAACCATACTTTTGATTGAGCAGATCTGAACATTTTTCTGTAGAAAATGCAACTGGACATTCGGAGCGCTAAGAGCGTAGTAGTGGAAAAAGGAATATATTCAAATATAAACTACACGGAATCATTCTGTGAAACTTCTTTCTGATCTGAGCATTCAGCTAACAGAGTTAAACCATACTTTTGATTGAGCAGTTTTGAAACACTCTCTCTGTAGAAAATGCAACTGGACATTCGTAGCGCTAAGTGGGTAATAGTGGACAAAAGAATATGTTCAAATATAAACTACACAGAAGCATTGTATGAAACTTCTTTCTGTTCTGTGCATTCAACTAACAGAGTTGAACCTTACTTTTGATTGAGCCGTTCTGAAACACTCTTTCTGTAGAAACTGCAATTGGACATTCTGAGCGCTAGGAGGCCTACATTGGGAAAAAGAATGTCTACAAATAAAAACTACACAGAAAAATTGTGTGAAACTTCTTTCTGTTCTGTTTGTTCAACTAAAAGAGTTGAACCTTAGTTTTGATTGAGCCGTTCTGAAACACTCTTTCTGTAGAAAATGCAAGTGGAGATTCGGAGCGCTAAGAGGGTAATAGTGGAAAAAGGAATGTCTCCAAATATAAACTACACAGAATCATTCTGTGAAACTTTTTTCTGATCTGTAAATTCAGCTAACAGAGTTAAACCATACTTTTGATTGAGCAGATCTGAACACTCTTTCTGTAGAAAATGCAACTGGACATTTGGAGCGCTAAGAGAGTAGTAGTGGATAAAGGAATATATTCAAATATAAACTACACAGAAGCATTCTGTGAAACTTCTTTCTGATCTGAGCATTCAGCTAACAGAGTTAAACCATACTTTTGATTGAGCAGTTCTGAAACACTCTGTCTGTAGAAAATGCAACTGGACATTCGTAGCGCTAAGTGCGTAATAGTGGAAAAAAGAATATCTTCAAATATAAACTACACATAAGCATTGAGTGAAACTTATTTCTGATATGTTCATTAAGCTAACAGAGTTAAACCATACTTTTGATTGTGCAGTTCTGAACGCTCTTTCTGTAGAAAATGCAAGTGGACAATCGGAGCGCTAAGAGGGTAATAGTGGAAAAAGGAATATATTCAAATATAAACTACACAGTAGCATTCTGTGAAAATTCTTTCTGTTCTGTGCATTCAACTAACAGAGTTGAACCTTACTTTTGATTGAGCCTTTCTGAAACACTCTTTCTGTAGAAACTGCAATTGGACATGCTAAGCGCTAAGAGGCCTACATTGGGAACAAGAATATCTTCAAATAAAAACTACACAGATGCATTCTGTGAAACTTATTTCTGATCTGTAAATTCAGTTAACAGAGATAAAACATATTTTTGATTGAGCAGTTATGAAACACTCTTTTTGTAGAGAATGCAAGTGGAGATTCGGAGCGCTAAGAGGGTAATAGTGGAAAAAGGAATGTCTTCAAATATAAACTACACAGAATCATTCGGTGAAACTTCTTTCTGATCTGTGCATTCAGCTAACAGAGTTAAACCATACTTTTGATTGAGCAGATCTGAACACTCTTTCTGTAGAAAATGCAACTGGACATTTGGAGCGCTAAGAGCGTAGTAGTGGAAAAAGGAATATATTCAAATATAAACTACACAGAAGCATTCTGTGAAACTTCTTTCTGATCTGAGCATTCAGCTAACAGAGTTAAACCATACTATTGATTGAGCAGTTTCGAAAAACTCTGTCTGTAGAAAATGCAACTGGACATTCGTAGCGCTAAGTGGGTAATAGTGGAAAAAAGAATATGTTCAAATATAAACTACACAGAAGCATTGTATGAAACTTCTTTCTGTTCTGTGCATTCAACTAACAGAGTTGAACCTTACTTTGATTGAGCCTTTCTGAAACACTCTTTCTGTAGAAACTGCAATTGGACATTCTGAGCGCTAAGAGGCCTCTATTGGGAAAAATAATATCTTCAAATAAAAACTACACAGAAGCATTGTGTGAAACATATTTCTGATCTGTAAATTCAGTTAACAGAGATAAAACATATTTTTGATTGAGCAGTTATGAAACACTCTTTCTGTAGAAAATGCAAGTGGAGATTCGGAGCGCTAGGAGGGTAATAGTGGAAAAAGGAATGTCTCAAAATATAAACTACACAGAATCATTCTGTGAAACTTCTTTCTGATCTGTGCATTCAGCTAACAGAGTTAAACCATACTTTTGATTGAGCAGATCTGAACACTCTTTCTGTAGAAAATGCAACTGGACATTTGGAGCGCTAAGAGAGTAGTAGTGGATAAAGGAATATATTCAAATATAAACTACACAGAAGCATTCTGTGAAACTTCTTTCTGATCTGAGCATTCAGCTAACAGAGTTAAACCATACTTTTGATTGAGCAGTTCTGAAACACTCTGTCTGTAGAAAATGCAACTGGACATTCGTAGCGCTAAGTGCGTAATAGTGGAAAAAAGAATATGTTCAAATATAAACTACACATAAGCATTGAGTGAAACTTATTTCTGATATGTTCATTAAGCTAACAGAGTTAAACCATACTTTTGATTGTGCAGTTCTGAACGCTCTTTCTGTAGAAAATGCAAGTGGACAATCGGAGCGCTAAGAGGGTAATAGTGGAAAAAGGAATATATTCAAATATAAACTACACAGTAGCATTCTGTGAAAATTCTTTCTGTTCTGTGCATTCAACTAACAGAGTTGAACCTTACTTTTGATTGAGCCTTTCTGAAACACTCTTTCTGTAGAAACTGCAATTGGACATGCTAAGCGCTAAGAGGCCTACATTGGGAACAAGAATATCTTCAAATAAAAACTACACAGATGCATTCTGTGAAACTTATTTCTGATCTGTAAATTCAGTTAACAGAGATAAAACATATTTTTGATTGAGCAGTTATGAAACACTCTTTTTGTAGAGAATGCAAGTGGAGATTCGGAGCGCTAAGAGGGTAATAGTGGAAAAAGGAATGTCTTCAAATATAAACTACACAGAATCATTCGGTGAAACTTCTTTCTGATCTGTGCATTCAGCTAACAGAGTTAAACCATACTTTTGATTGAGCAGATCTGAACACTCTTTCTGTAGAAAATGCAACTGGACATTTGGAGCGCTAAGAGCGTAGTAGTGGAAAAAGGAATATATTCAAATATAAACTACACAGAAGCATTCTGTGAAACTTCTTTCTGATCTGAGCATTCAGCTAACAGAGTTAAACCATACTATTGATTGAGCAGTTTCGAAACACTCTGTCTGTAGAAAATGCAACTGGACATTCGTAGCGCTAAGTGGGTAATAGTGGAAAAAAGAATATGTTCAAATATAAACTACACAGAATCATTGTATGAAACTTCTTTCTGTTCTGTGCATTCAACTAACAGAGTTGAACCTTACTTTTGATTGAGCCGTTCTGAAACACTCTTTCTGTAGAAACTGCAATTCGACATTCTGAGCGCTAAGAGGCCTATATTGGGAAAAAGAATGTCTACAAATAAAAACTACACAGAAGAATTGTGTGAAACTTCTTTCTGTTCTGTTTGTTCAACTAAAAGAGTTGAACCTTAGTTTTGATTGAGCCGTTCTGAAACACTCTTTCTGTAGAAAATGCAAGTGGAGATTCGGAGCGCTAAGAGGGTAATAGTGGAAAAAGGAATGTCTCCAAATATAAACTACACAGAATCATTCTGTGAAACTTCTTTCTGATCTGTGCATTCAGCTAACAGAGTTAAACCATACTTTTGATTGAGCAGATCTGAACACTCTTTCTGTAGAAAATGCAACTGGACATTTGGAGCGCTAAGAGAGTAGCAGTGGAAAAAGGAATATATTCAAATATAAACTACACAGAAGCATTCTGTGAAACTTCTTTCTGATCTGAGCATTCAGCTAACAGAGTTAAACCATACTTTTGATTGAGCAGTTTTGAAACACTCTGTCTGTAGAAAATGCAACTGGACATTCGTAGCTCTAAGTGGGTAATAGTGGAAAAAAGAATATGTTCAAATATAAACTACACAGAAGCATTGTATGAAACTTCTTTCTGTTCTGTGCATTCAACTAACAGTGTTGAACCTTACTTTTGATTGAGCCTTTCTGAAACACTCTTTCTGTAGAAACTGCAATTGGACATTCTGAGCGCTAAGAGGCCTCTATTGGGAAAAATAATATCTTCAAATAAAAACTACACAGAAGCATTGTGTGAAACTTATCTCTGATCTGTAAATTCAGTTAACAGAGATAAAACATATTTTTGATTGAGCAGTTATGAAACACTCTTTTTGTAGAAAATGCAAGTGGAGATTCGGAGCGCTAAGAGGGTAATAGTGGAAAAAGGAATGTCTTCAAATATAAACTACACAGAATCATTCGGTGAAACTTCTTTCTGATCTGTGCATTCAGCTAACAGAGTTAAACCATACTTTTGATTGAGCAGATCTGAACATTTTTCTGTAGAAAATGCAACTGGACATTCGGAGCGCTAAGAGCGTAGTAGTGGAAAAAGGAATATATTCAAATATAAACTACACGGAATCATTCTGTGAAACTTCTTTCTGATCTGAGCATTCAGCTAACAGAGTTAAACCATACTTTTGATTGAGCAGTTTTGAAACACTCTCTCTGTAGAAAATGCAACTGGACATTCGTAGCGCTAAGTGGGTAATAGTGGACAAAAGAATATGTTCAAATATAAACTACACAGAAGCATTGTATGAAACTTCTTTCTGTTCTGTGCATTCAACTAACAGAGTTGAACCTTACTTTTGATTGAGCCGTTCTGAAACACTCTTTCTGTAGAAACTGCAATTGGACATTCTGAGCGCTAGGAGGCCTACATTGGGAAAAAGAATGTCTACAAATAAAAACTACACAGAAAAATTGTGTGAAACTTCTTTCTGTTCTGTTTGTTCAACTAAAAGAGTTGAACCTTAGTTTTGATTGAGCCGTTCTGAAACACTCTTTCTGTAGAAAATGCAAGTGGAGATTCGGAGCGCTAAGAGGGTAATAGTGGAAAAAGGAATGTCTCCAAATATAAACTACACAGAATCATTCTGTGAAACTTTTTTCTGATCTGTAAATTCAGCTAACAGAGTTAAACCATACTTTTGATTGAACAGATCTGAACACTCTTTCTGTAGAAAATGCAACTGGACATTTGGAGCGCTAAGAGAGTAGTAGTGGAAAAAGGAATATATTCAAATATAAACTACACAGAAGCATTCTGTGAAACTTCTTTCTGATCTGAGCATTCAGCTAACAGATTTAAACCATACATTTGATTGAGCAGTTTTGAAACACTCTGTCTGCAGAAAATGCAACTGGACATTCGTAGCGCTAAGTGGGTAATAGTGGAAAAAAGAATATGTTCAAATATAAACTACACAGAAGCATTGTATGAAACTTCTTTCTGTTCTGTGCATTCAACTAACAGAGTTGAACCTTACTTTTGATTGAGCCTTTCTGAAACACTCTTTCTGTAGAAACTGCAGTTGGACATTCTGAGCGCTAAGAGGCCTCTATTGGGAAAAATAATATCTTCAAATAAAAACTACACAGAAGCATTGTGTGAAACTTATTTCTGATCTGTAAATTCAGTTAACAGAGATAAAACATATTTTTGATTGAGCACTTATGAAACACTCTTTCTGTAGAAAATGCAAGTGGAGATTCGGAGCGCTAAGAGGGTAATAGTGGAAAAAGGAATGTCTCCAAATATAAACTACACAGAATCATTCTGTGAAACTTCTTTCTGATCTGTGCATTCAGCTAACAGAGTTAAACCATACTTTTGATTGAGCAGATCTGAACACTCTTTCTGTAGAAAATGCAACTGGACATTTGGAGTGCTAAGAGAGTAGTAGTGGAAAAAGGAATATATTCAAATATAAACTACACAGAAGCATTCTGTGAAACTTCTTTCTGATCTGAGCATTCAGCTAACAGAGTTAAACCATACTTTTGATTGAGCAGTTTTGAAACACTCTGTCTGTAGAAAATGCAACTGGACATTCGTAGCGCTAAGTGCGTAATAGTGGAAAAAAGAATATGTTCAAATATAAACTACACATAAGCATTGTGTGAAACTTATTTCTGATATGTTCATTAAGCTAACAGAGTTAAACCATACTTTTGATTGTGCAGTTCTGAACACTCTTTCTGTAGAAAATGCAAGTGGACAATCGGAGCGCTAAGAGGGTAATAGTGGAAAAAGGAATATATTCAAATATAAACTAAAAGTAGCATTCTGTGAAAATTCTTTCTTCTCTGTGCATTCAACTAACAGAGTTGAACCTTACTTTTGATTGAGCCGTTCTGAAACACTCTTTCTGTAGAAACTGCAATTGGACATGCTAAGCGCTAAGAGGCCTACATTGGGAACAAGAATATCTTCAAATAAAAACTACACAGATGCATTCTGTGAAACTTATTTCTGATCTGTAAATTCAGTTAACAGAGATAAAACATATTTTTGATTGAGCAGTTATGAAACACTCTTTTTGTAGAAAATGCAAGTGGAGATTCGGAGCGCTAAGAGGGTAATAGTGGAAAGAGGAATGTCTTCAAATATAAACTACACAGAATCATTCGGTGAAACTTCTTTCTGATCTGTGCATTCAGCTAACAGAGTTAAACCATACTTTTGATTGAGCAGATCTGAACACTCTTTCTGTAGAAAATGCAACTGGACATTTGGAGCGCTAAGAGCGTAGTAGTGGAAAAAGTAATATATTCAAATATAAACTACACAGAAGCATTCTGTGAAACTTCTTTCTGATCTGAGCATTCAGCTAACAGAGTTAAACCATACTATTGATTGAGCAGTTTCGAAACACTCTGTCTGTAGAAAATGCAACTGGACATTCGTAGCGCTAAGTGGGTAATAGTGGACAAAAGAATATGTTCAAATATAAACTACACAGAAGCATTGTATGAAACTTCTTTCTGTTCTGTGCATTCAACTAACAGAGTTGAACCTTACTTTTGATTGAGCCGTTCTGAAACACTCTTTCTGTAGAAACTGCAATTGGACATTCTGAGCGCTAGGAGGCCTATATTGGGAAAAAGAATGTCTACAAATAAAAACTACACAGAAAAATTGTGTGAAATTCTTTCTGTTCTGTTTGTTCAACTAAAAGAGTTGAACCTTAGTTTTGATTGAGCCGTTCTGAAACAATCTTTCTGTAGAAAATGCAAGTGGAGATTCGGAGCGCTAAGAGGGTAATAGTGGAAAAAGGAATGTCTTCAAATATAAACTACACAGAATCATTCTGTGAAACTTCTTTCTGATCTGTGCATTCAGCTAACAGAGTTAAACCATACTTTTGATTGAGCAGATCTGAACACTCTTTCTGTAGAAAATGCAACTGGACATTTGGAGCGCTAAGAGAGTAGTAGTGGGAAAAGGAATATATTCAAATATAAACTACACAGAAGCATTCTGTGAAACTTCTTTCTGATCTGAGCATTCAGCTAACAGAGTTAAACCATACTTTTGATTGAGCAGTTTTGAAACACTCTGTCTGTAGAAAATGCAACTGGACATTCGTAGCGCTAAGTGCGTAATAGTGGAAAAAAGAATATGTTCAAATATAAACTACACATAAGCATTGTGTGAAACTTATTTCTGATATGTTCATTAAGCTAACAGAGTTAAACCATACTTTTGATTGCGCAGTTCTGAACACTCTTTCTGTAGAAGATGCAAGTGGACATTCGGAGCGCTAAGAGGGTAATAGTGGAAAAAGGAATATATTCAAATATAAACTACACAGTAGCATTCTGTGAAAATTCTTTCTGTTCTGTGCACTCAACTAACAGAGTTGAACCTTACTTTTGATTGAGCCGTTCTGAAACACTCTTTCTGTATAAACTGCAATTGGACATGCTAAGCGCTAAGAGGCCTACATTGGGAAAAAGAATATCTTCAAATAAAAACTACACAGATGCATTCTGTTTAACTTATTTCTGATCTGTAAATTCAGTTAACAGAGATAAAACATATTTTTGATTTAGCAGTTATGAAACACTCTCTTTGTAGAAAATGCAAGTGTAGATTCGGAGCGCTACGTGGTTAATAGTGGAAAAAGGAATGTCTTCAAATATAAACTACACAGAATCATTTGGTGAAACTTCTTTCTGATCTGTGCATTCAGCTAACAGAGTTAAACCATACTTTTGATTGAGCAGATCTGAACACTCTTTCTGTAGAAAATGCAACTGGACATTTGGAGCGCTAAGAGCGTAGTAGTGGAAAAATGAATATATTCAAATATAAATTACACAGAAGCATTCTGTGAAACTTCTTTCTGATCTGAGCATTCAGCTAACAGAGTTAAACCATACTTTTGATTGAGCAGTTTTGAAACACTCTGTCTGTAGAAAATGCAACTGGACATTCGTAGCGCTAAGTGGGTAATAGTGGAAAAAAGAATATGTTCCAATATAAACTACACAGAAGCATTGTATGAAACTTCTTTCTGTTCTGTGCATTCAACTTACAGAGTTGAACCTTACTTTTGATTGAGCCTTTCTGAAACACTCTTTCTGTAGAAACTGCAATTGGACATTCTGAGCGCTAAGAGGCCTATATTGGGAAAAAAAATATCTTCAAATAAAAACTACACAGAAGCATTGTGTGAAACTTATTTCTGATATGTTCATTAAGCTAACAGAGTTAAACCATACTTTTGATTGCGCAGTTCTGAACACTCTTTCTGTAGAAAATGCAAGTGGACATTCTGAGCGCTAAGAGGGTAATAGTGGAAAAAGGAATATATTCAAATATAAACTACACAGTAGCATTCTGTGAAAATTCTTTCTGTTCTGTGCATTCAACTAACAGAGTTGAACCTTACTTTTGATTGAGCCGTTCTGAAACACTCTTTCTGTAGAAACTGCAATTGGACATGCTAAGCGCTAAGAGGCCTACATTGGGAAAAAGAATATCTTCAAATAAAAACTACACAGATGCATTCTGTGAAACTTATTTCTGATATGTAAATTCAGTTAACAGAGATAAAACATATTTTTGATTGAGCAGTTATGAATCACTCTTTTTGTAGAAAATGCAAGTGGAGATTCGGAGCGCTAAGTGGGTAATAGTGGAAAAAGTAATGTCTTCAAATATAAACTACACAGAATCATTTGGTGAAACTTCTTTCTGATCTGTGCATTCAGCTAACAGAGTTAAACCATACTTTTGATTGAGCAGATCTGAACACTCTTTCTGTAGAACATGCAACTGGACATTTGGAGCGCTAAGAGCGTAGTAGTGGAAAAAGGAATATATTCAAATATAAACTACACAGAAGCATTCTGTGAAACTTCTTTCCGATCTGAGCATTCAGCTAACAGAGTTAAACCATACTTTTGATTGAGCAGTTTTGAAACACTCTGTCTGTAGAAAATGCAACTGGACATTCGTAGCGCTAAGTGGGTAATAGTGGAAAAAAGAATATGTTCAAATATAAACTACACAGAAGCATTGTATGAAACTTCTTTCTGTTCTGTGCATTCAACTAACAGAGTTGAACCTTACTTTTGATTGAGCCGTTCTGAAACACTCTTTCTGTAGAAACTGCAATTGGACATTCTGAGCGCTAAGAGGCATATATTGGGAAAAAGAATGTCTACAAATAAAAACTACACAGAAGAATTGTGTGAAACTTCTTTCTGTTCTGTTTGTTCAACTAAAAGAGTTGAACCTTAGTTTTGATTGAGCCGTTCTGAAACACTCTTTCTGTAGAAAATGCAAGTGGAGATTCGGAGCGCTAAGAGGGTAATAGTGGAAAAAGGAATGTCTCCAAATATAAACTACACAGAATCATTCTGTGAAACTTCTTTCTGATCTGTGCATTCAGCTAACAGAGTTAAACCATACTTTTGATTGAGCAGATCTGAACACTCTTTCTGTAGAAAATGCAACTGGACATTTGGAGCGCTAAGAGAGTAGTAGTGGAAAAAGGAATATATTCAAATATAAACTACACAGAAGCATTCTGTGAAACTTCTTTCTGATCTGAGCATTCAGCTAACAGAGTTAAACCATACTTTTGATTGAGCAGTTTTGAAACACTCTGTCTGTAGAAAATGCAACTGGACATTCGTAGCGCTAAGTGGGTAATAGTGGAAAAAAGAATATGTTCAAATATAAACTACACAGAAGCATTGTATGAAACTTCTTTCTGTTCTGTGCATTCAACTTACAGAGTTGAACCTTACTTTTGATTGAGCCTTTCTGAAACACTCTTTCTGTAGAAACTGCAATTGGACATTCTGAGCGCTAAGAGGCCTCTATTGGGAAAAATAATATCTTCAAATAAAAACTACACAGAAGCATTGTGTGAAACTTATTTCTGATATGTTCATTAAGCTAACAGAGTTAAACCATACTTTTGATTGCGCAGTTCTGAACACTCTTTCTGTAGAAAATGCAAGTGGACATTCGGAGCGCTAAAATGGTAATAGTGGAAAAAGGAATACATTCAAATATAAACTACAGAGTAGCATTCTGTGAAAATTCTTTCTGTTCTGTGCATTCAACTAACAGAGTTGAACCTTACTTTTGATTGAGCCGTTCTGAAACACTCTTTCTGTAGAAACTGGAATTGGACATGCTAAGCGCTAAGAGGCCTACATTGGGAAAAAGAATATCTTCAAATAAAAACTACACAGATGCATTCTGTGAAACTTATTTCTGATCTGTAAATTCAGTTAACAGAGATAAAACATATTTTTGATTGAGCAGTTATGAAACACTCTTTTTGTAGAAAATGCAAGTGGAGATTCGGAGCGCTAAGAGGGTAATAGTGGAAAAAGGAATATCTTCAAATATAAACTAAACAGAATCATTCTGTGAAACTTCTTTCTGATCTGAGCATTCAGCTAACAGAGCTAAACCATACTTTTGATTGAGCAGTTTTGAAACACTCTGTCTGTAGAAAATGCAACTGGACATTCGGAGCGCTAAGTGGGAAATAATGGAAAAAGGAATATGTTCAAATATAAACTACACAGAAGCATTGTATGAAACTCCTTTCTGTTCTGTGCATTCTACTAACAGAGTTGAAACTTACTTTTGATTGAGCCGTTCTGATACACTCTTTCTGTAGTAACTGCAATTGGACATTCTGAGAGCTAAGAGGCCTAGATTGGGAAAAAGAATATCTTCAAATAAAAACTACACAGAAGCATTCTGTGAAACATATTTCTGATCTGTGCATTCAGTTAACAGAGCTAAACCATACTTTTGATTGAGCAGTTATGAAAGTCTCTTTGTGTAGAAAATGCAAGTGGACCTTCGGATCGCTAAGATTGTAATAGAGGAAAAAGGAATATCTCCAAATAAAAACTACACAGAAGCATTCTCTGAAACCCCTTTTTGTTCTCTGCATTCAACTAACAGAGTTCAGCCTTACTTTTGAAGGAGCAGTTCTGAAACACTCTTTTTGTGTAGAAACTGGAAGTGGATATTCGGAGTGCTAAGTGGGTAATAGTCAAAAAAGGAATATCTTCAACTAAATTCTACACAGAAGCATTCTGTGAAACTTCTTTCTGTTCTGTGCATTCAACTAAAAGAGGTGAACCTTACTTTTCATTGAGCCGTTCTGAAACACTCTTTCTATAGAAACTGCAAATGGACTTTCTGAGCGCTAAGAGGCCTATATTGGTTAAAAGAATATCTTCATATAAACACTACACAGAAGCATTCTGTGAAACTTCTTTCTGATCTGTGCATTCAGCTAAGAGAGTTAAACCATACTTTTGATTGGGCAGTTCTGAAACACTCTTTCTGTAGAAAATGCAACTGGACATTTGGAGCGCTAAGTGGGTAATAGTGGAAAAAGGAATATCTTCAAATATAAACTACACAGAATCATTCTGTGAAACTTATTTCTGATCTGTGCATTCAGCTAACAGAATTAAACCATACTTTTGATTGAGCAGTTCTGAACACTCTTTCTGTAGAAAATGCAACTGCATATTAGGAGCGCTAAGTGGGTAGTAATGGAAAAAGAAATATATTCAAATATAAACTACACAGAAGCATTGTATGAAACTTCTTTCTGTTCTGTGCATTCAACTAACAGAGTTGAACCTTATTTTTGATTGAGCCTTTCTGAAACACTCTTTCTGCAGAAAATGCAAGTGGATACTCGGAGTGCTAAGACGGTAATACTGGAAAAAGAATATATGCAACTATAAACTACACAGAAGCATTCTGTGAAACTTCTTTATATTCTGTGCATTCAACTAACTGAGTTGAACCTTACTTTTGATGGAGCCGTTCTGAAACACTCTTTCTGTAGAAACTGCAATTGGACATTCTGAGCGCTAAGAGGCCTATATTGGGAAAACGAATATCTTCAAATAAAAATTACACAGAAGTATTCTGTGAAACTAATTTCTGATATGGGCATTCAACTAATAGAGTAAAACCATACTTTTGATTGAGCCGTTCTCAACACCCTTTCTGTAGAATATGCAAGTGGACTTTCGGAGCGCTAAGAGGGTAATACTGGAAAAAGTAATTTCTTCAAATATAAACTACACAGAATCATTCTGTGAAACTTCTTTCTGATCTGTGCATTCAGCTAACAGAGTTAAACCATACTTTTGATTGAGCAGTTCTGAACACTCTTTCTGTGGAAAATGCAACTGGACTTTTGGAGCGCTAAGAGGGTAGTAGTGGAAAAAGAATATATTCAAATATAAACTACACAGAAGCATTCTGTGAAACTTCTTTCTGATATGTGCATTCAGCTAACAGAGTTAAACCATACTTTTGATTGAGCAGTTCTGAAACACTCTTTCTGTAGAAAATGCAACTGGACATTTGGAGTGCTAAGTGGGTAATAGTGGAAAAAGGAATATCTTCAAATATAAACTACACAGAATAATTCTGTGAAACTTATTTCTGATCTGTGCATTCAGCTAACAGAGTTAAACCATACTTTTGATTGAGCAGTTCTGAACACTCTTTCTGTAGAAAATGCAACTGGATATATGGAGCACTAAGAGGGTAGTAGTGGAAAAAGGAATATATTCAAATATAAACTACACAGAAGCATTGTATGAAACTTCTTTCTGTTCTGTGCATTCAACTAACAGAGTTGAACCTTATTTTTGATTGAGCCATTCTGAAACACTCTTTCTGTAGAAAATGCAAGTGGATATTCGGAGCGCTAAGACGGTAATACTGGAAGAGGAATATATTCAAATATAAACTACACAGAAGCATTCTGTGAAACTACTTTCTGTTCTGTGCATTCAACTAACTGACTTGAACCTTACTTTTGATGGAGCCGTTCTGAAACACTCTTTCTGTAGAAACTGCAATTGGACATTCTGAGTGCTAAGAGGCCTATATTCGGAAAAAGAATATCTTCAAATAAAAACTAAACAGAAGCATTCTGTGAAACTTATTTCTGATATGGGCATTCAACTAATAGAGTAAAACCATACTTTGGATTGAGCCTTTCTGAACACTCTTTCTGTAGAAAATGCAAGTGGACATTCGGAGCGCTAAGAGGGTAATACTGGAAAAAGTAATATCTTCAAACATGAACTACACAGAATCATTCTGTGAAATTTCTTTCTGATCTGTGCATTCAGCTAACAGAGTTAAACCGTACTTTTGATTGAGCTGTTCTGAACACTCTTTCTGTAGAAAATGCAACTGGCCATTTGAAGCGCTAGGAGGGTAGTAGTGGAAAAAGAATATATTCAAATATAAACTACACAGAAACATTCTGTGAAACTTCTTTCTGATATGAGCATTCAGCTAACAGAGTTAAACCATACTTTTGATTGAGCAGTTTTGAAACACTCTGTCTGTAGAAAATGCAACTGGACATTCGGAGCGCTAATTGGGTAATAGTGGAAAAAAGAATATGTTCAAATATAAACTACACAGAAGCATTGTATGAAACTTCTTTCTGTTCTGTGCATTCAACTAACAGATTTGAAACTTACTTTTGATTGAGCCGTTCTGAAACACTTTCTGTAGAAACTGCAATTGGACATTCTGAGCGCTAAGAGGCCTATATTGGGAAAAATAATATCTTCAAATAAAAATTACACAGCAGCATTGTGTGAAACTTATTTCTGATATGTGCATTCAGCTAACAGAGTTAAACCATACTTTTGATTGAGCAGTTCTGAACACTCTTTCTGTAGAAAATGCAACTGGACATTTGGAGCGCTAAGAGGGTAGTAGTTGAAAAAGAATATATTCAAATATAAACTACAGAGAAACATTCTGTGAAACATTTTCTGATCTGAGCATTCAGCTAACAGAGTTAAACCATACTTTTGATTGAGCAGTTTTGAAACACTCTGCCTGTAGAAAATGCAACTGGACATTCGGAGCGCTAAGTGGGTAATAGTGGAAAAAGGAATATGTTCAAATATAAACTACACAGAAGCATTGTATGAAACAACTTTGTGTTCTGTACATTCAACTAACAGAGTTGAACCTTACTTTTGATTGAGCCGTTCTTAAACACTGTTTCTGTAGAAACTGTAATTGGACATTCTGAGCGCTAGGAGGCCTATATTGCGAAAAATAATATATTCAAATAAAAACTACACAGAAGCATTGTGTGAAACTTATTTGTGATATGTGCATTCAGCTAACAGAGTTAAACCATACATTTGATTGCACAGTTCTGAACACTCTTTCTGTAGAAAATGCAAGTGGACATTCGGAGCGCTAAGAGGGTAATAGTGGAAAAAGCAATATATTCATATATAAACTACACAGAAACATTCTGTGAAACTTCTTTCTGATCTCTGCATTCAACTAACTGAGTTAAACCTTGCTTTTGATTGAGCCGTTTTGAAACTCTCTTTCTGTAGAAAATGCAATTGGACATTCTGAGCGCTAAGAGGCCTATATTGGGAAAAAGAATATCTACACATAAAAACTACACAGAAGCCTTCTGTGAAACTTTTTCTGTTCTGTGCTTTCAACTAAAAGTGTTGAACGTTTGTTTTGATTGAGCCGTTCTGAAACACTCTTTCTGTAGAAAATGAAAGTGGACATTCGGAGCGCTAAGATTGTATTAGTGGAAAAAGGAATATCTCCAAATAAAAACTACACAGAAGCATTCTCTGAAACTTATTTCTGATCTGTGCATTCAGTTAACAGATCTAAACCATTCTTTTGATTGAGCAGTTATGAAACACTCTTTGTGTAGAAAATGCAAGGGGACCTTCGGAGCGCTAAGATTGTAATAGAGGAAAAAGGAATATCTCCAAATAAAAACTACACAGAAGCATTCTCAGAAACTCCTTTCTGTTCTCTGAATTCAACTAACAGAGTTTAGCCTTACTTTTGAAGGAACAGTTCTGAAACACTCTTTGTGTAGAAACTGCCAGTGGACATTCGGAGCGCTAAGTGGGTAATAGTCAATAAAGGAATATCTTCAACTAAATACTACACAGAAGCATTCTGTGAAACTTCTTTCTGTTCTGTGCATTCACCTAAAAGAACTGAACCTTAATTTTCATTGAGCCGTTCTGAAACACTCTTTCTATAGAAACTGCAATTGGACATTCTGAGCGCTAAGAGGCATATATTGGTAAAAAGAATATTTTCATATAAACACTACACAGAAGCATTCTGTTAAACTTCTTTCTGATCTGTGCATTCAGCTAACAGAGTTAAACCGTACTTTTGATTGAGCAGTTCTGAAACACTCTTTCTGTAGAAAATGCTACTGGACATTTGGAGCGCTAAGTGGGTACTAGTGGAAAAAGGAATATGTTCAAATATAAACTACACAAAAGCATTCTGTGAAACTTCTTTCTGTTCTGTGCATTCAAATAACTGAGTTGAACCTTACTTTTAATGGAGCCGTTCTGAAACACTCTTTCTGTAGAAACTGCAATTGGATATTCTGAGCGCTAAGAGGCCTATATTGGGAAAAAGAATATCTTCAAATAAAAACTACACAGAAGCATTCTGTGAAACTTATTTCTGATATGGGCATTCAACTAATAGAGTAAAACCATACTTTTGATTGAGCCGTTCTGAACACTCTTTCTGTAGAAAATGCAAGGGGACATTCGGAGCGCTAAGAGGGTAATACTGGAAAAAGTAATATCTTCAAATATAAACTACACAGAATCATTCTGTGAAACTTCTTTCTGATCTGTGCATTCAGCTAACAGAGTTAAACCATACTTTTGATTGAGACGTTCTGAATACTCTTTCTGTAGAAAATGCAACTGGACATTTGGAGCGCTAAGAAGGTAGTAGTTGAAAAAGAATATATTCAAATATAAACTACACAGAAGCATTCTGTGAAACTTCTTTCTGATCTGAGCATTCAGCTAACAGAGTTAAACCATTCTTTTGATTGAGCAGTTTTGAAACACTCTGTCTGTAGAAAATGCAACTGGACATTCGGAGTGCTAAGTGGGTAATAGTGGAAAAAGGAATATGTTCAAATATAAACTACACAGAAGCATTGTATGAAACATCTTTCTCTTCTGTACATTCAACTAACAGAGTTGAACCTTACTTTTGATTGAGCCGTTCTTAAACTCTCTTTCTGTAGAAACTGTAATTGGACATTCTGAGCGCTAAGAGGCCTATATTGTGAAAAATAATATATTCAAATAAAAATTACACAGAAGCATTGTGTGAAACTTATTTGTGATATGTGCATTCAGCTAACAGAGTTAAACCATACTTTTGATTGCACAGTTCTGAATACTCTTTCTGTAGAAAATGCAAGTGGACATTCCGAGCGCTAAGAGGGTAATAGTGGAAAAAGCAATATATCCAAATGTAAACTACACAGAAGCATTCTGTGAAACTTCTTTCTGTTCTCTGCATTCAACTAACTGAGTTGAACCTTGCTTTTGATTGAGCCGTTCTGAAACACTCTTTCTGTAGAAAATGCAATTGGACATTCTGAGCGCTAAGAGGCCTATATTGGGAAAAAGAATATCTACAAATAAAAACTACACAGAAGCATTCTGTGAAACTTCTTTCTGTTCTGTGCATTCAACTAAAAGTGTTGAACCTTAGTTTTGATTGAGCTGTTCTGAAACACTCTTTCTGTAGAAAATGCAAGTGGACATTCGGAGCGCTAAGATTGTAATAGTGGAAAAAGGAATATCTCCAAATAAAAACTACACAGAAGTATTCTCTGAAACTCCTTTCTGTTCTCTGCATTCAACTAACAGAGCTGAGTCTCAGTTTTGAAGGAGCAGTTCTGAAACACTCTTTGCGTAGGAACTGCCAGTGGACATTCGGAGCGCTAATACGGTAATAGTCGAAAAAGGAATATCTTCAACTAAATACTTCACAGAAGCATTCTGTGAAACTGCTTTCTGTTCTGTGCATTCAACTAAAAGAGTTGAAACTTAGTTTTGATTGAGCCGTTCTGAAACACTCTTTCTGTAGAAAATGAAAGTGGAGATTCGGAGCGCTAAGAGGGTAATAGTGGAAAAAGGATTATCTTCAAATATAAACTACACAGAATCATTCTGTGAAACTTCTTTCTGATATGTGCATTCAGCTAACAGAGTTAAAGCATACTTTTGATAGAGCAGTTCTGAACACTCTTTCTGTAGAAAATGCAACTGGACATTTGGAGCGCTAAGAGGGTAGTAGTGGAAAAAGGAATATATTCAAATATAAGCTACACAGAAGCATTCTGTGAAACTTCTTTCTGATCTGAGCATTCAGCTAACAGAGTTAAACCATACTTTTGATTGAGGAGATTTGAAACACTCTGTCTGTAGAAAATGCAACTGGACATTCGGAGCGCTAAGTGGGTAATAATGGAAAAAGGATTATGTTCAATATAAACTACACAGAAGCATTCTGTGAAACTTCTTTCTGTTCTGTGCATTCAACTAAAAGTGTTGAACCTTAGTTTTGATTGAGCTGTTCTGAAACACTCTTTCTGTAGAAAATGCAAGTGGACATTCGGAGCGCTAAGACTGTAATAGTGGAAAAAGGAATATCTCCAAATAAAAACTACACAGAAGTATTCTCTGAAACTCCTTTCTGTTCTCTGCATTCACCTAACAGAGCTGAGTCTCAGTTTTGAAGGAGCAGTTCTGAAACACTCTTTGCGTAGGAACTGCCAGTGGACATTCGGAGCGCTAATACGGTAATAGTCGAAAAAGGAATATCTTCAACTAAATACTTCACAGAAGCATTCTGTGAAACTGCTTTCTGTTCTGTGCATTCAACTAAAAGAGTTGAAACTTAGTTTTGATTGAGCCGTTCTGAAACACTCTTTCTGTAGAAAATGAAAGTGGAGATTCGGAGCGCTAAGAGGGTAATAGTGGAAAAAGGATTATCTTCAAATATAAACTACACAGAATCATTCTGTGAAACTTCTTTCTGATATGTGCATTCAGCTAACAGAGTTAAAGCATACTTTTGATAGAGCAGTTCTGAACACTCTTTCTGTAGAAAATGCAACTGGACATTTGGAGCGCTAAGAGGGTAGTAGTGGAAAAAGGAATATATTCAAATATAAGCTACACAGAAGCATTCTGTGAAACTTCTTTCTGATCTGAGCATTCAGCTAACAGAGTTAAACCATACTTTTGATTGAGGAGATTTGAAACACTCTGTCTGTAGAAAATGCAACTGGACATTCGGAGCGCTAAGTGGGTAATAATGGAAAAAGGATTATGTTCAATATAAACTACACAGAAGCATTCTGTGAAACTTCTTTCTGTTCTGTGCATTCAACTAACAGAGTTGAATCTTACTTTTGATTGAGCCGTTCTGAAACACTCTTTCTGTAGAAACTGCAATTGGACTTTCTAAGCGCTAAGAGGCCTACATTGTTAAAAAGAATATCTTCAAATAAAAACTACACAGAAGCATTCTGTGAAACTTATTTCTGATATGTGCATTCAGTTAACAGAGCTAAACCATACTTTTGATTGAGCAGTTATGAAACATTCTTTGTGTAGAAAATGCAAGTGGACCTTCGGAGCGCTAAGATTTTTATAGAGGAAAAACGATTATCTCCAAGTAAAAACCACACAGAAGCATTCTCTGAAACTCTTTCTGTTCTCTGAATTCAACTAACAGAGTTTAGCCTTACTTTTGAAGGAACAGTTCTGAAACACTCTTTGTGTAGAAACTGCCAGTGGACAGTTTTAAATTCTGCTTAATTGCATAAAAGTTAAAAGGTAATATTTAATATTTAATGAGGCTTATTGAGCTATATGATGATATGCAGCTTGGGTTATACTTGCAATTATAAGATTTGCTCATTATACCTAAGCAATCTCCTTCACTCAATCTAGCTACCACTAAGGAAGCAAAATTCCCTGAATCATAGTATCAAAGCATTCCATTATGTTTTCTATTAAGTTGTTTTGTTCTTTGAATCATTGTCTATTTTAATTTATCCTTTTAGAAAGAAAACAAATTACTTAACTTGCATTTCCCACTAGAAGCTTCACTACAGCTAGACTTGGAATTGATTTCAGGCCATTTTTTAATAAATGATGGTCCCTAGTGAAAGATAGAATACTTGAGCCATCAATATTGAGTAAATAAAAGGGTTTGGGTAAATAAGAGAGAAGATACCTATTTTTCTCAAATATTTTAAATATCTAATAACCTATTCCTCATCTAAAACAAGCCACAATTACTGGAAATGATGGTCAGAGGAAGGTATTAGCAACCCTGTGTAATACTACATGTCATGTTGGATCACTATTACAGAGAAACAGTTGTCATGCTGCATTTTAGTAATTCTACACATCACCAGAGAAATAGACAACTCTTATAGCCAAAGAAATCCAACGTAGCTACTGTCTACATATTCTTGTTTTAGACCTTTGGTGAAAAAAACTACTATGTGTATTGAATATATTTTACATTAGTTTTATCACAAAAGAAAAATGAGAATTCTATTAGATGCAAATACAAATTCTGAATGACAGGAAAGAAAAATTAAAATCAAAGCTGATCTTAATTAACAAAATGTATTATCTGCTTACATGTATATACAACTGTTCATATACAAAGGCACAGATGCATTTGTGGTTTTGAAAAAATATCTATTTCATTTCAAATCTTCATTGAACAATATTACATATGGCAAGAAAACTGATCTTTTTGAAGGATCTTTTAAAAAGTGTTAAACTTTATTAGATACTCCAAACTAGCAAAGCTCAACTTCATCACAATTATATAATAACACTGCACACTTTCAATTTTATCTGGAGAAATATATCTATCCCTTGAAATAACTCTGTAAACTTCCTGCTCACAGATTTCATTTCAAGCCTTGAAAATGCAGAAAATCAATGCTGAATATACTTGCCCCGAAAGGAAAAGAAAATTTCAGGGGTGTCAGGATGTTTTATCACATAAAGTACAGAATTGCAATTTGTATCTGAGCAGGCAACACACCTCCAAAAATAATACAATACTTATCACAAAATACATTCACAGATACTAGATTTGGCACAAACCACTCCATACAGCTATTGATGAAATCAGTATTGAAAGCCTTATTCCAAAATCTATGGCCCTTTTCTACTCTCCAACTGACATTTCAGGATGCCACAACCTTGCAGCTCCACTCTCTCATTAATTTCCCCTAAATACCCTTGGCAGAAGAACGAGAAACGTCACATTTTTCATTTAATTTCTAAAGAACATCACATCCTTTAAGAATAGGTTCTTGAAATTTTAAAATGTTAAACATAAAAACCCTAAAGAGACAAACATCCAAAAACATAAAAACCCTAAACAGACAAACGTCCAAAAACTTTTCTTCAAAATCACAACAACTTTATATGCTACGTGTTCCTGTAAAATACCACATACACAAACTCACAGGCACACCCACCCACCCAAAACCCACACACTCGAATTTATATGGCCTCGTAATACCTCACATATATATACATGTCACCAAATGCAACAGAGACACACGCATATATATGGCCTCATAATACCTCACATATATATACATATCATCAATTACAACAGAGAAAAGCCAATTTCAGAAACATGGCTTCAATTTTGATGCATTTACTCACACTTAATTCTATTTCAATTTAACTGCAGAGATATTACAATACCCTGTAACAAAAACCTGACGGAAGATTGTAACAAATTGCTTAAACATCAAACCAAACACTAAACATAATTTCATCACAAAGTGAAATTCGCATCCAACTCGCAAAGAATTAGAAAATCCTTGCACTTACCTTGGCCTTGTCCATTCCCCAGATGACCCCAAAACACCACCGTCATCATCAACAGCCCCGGAGCCCACGTCCACATCCTTCTAGTGACACGCTCATGTCTTCTGGCCATTGCATCTTAAACTCTGCATATTCAGTGGGGTGGATGTGAAAGTACAATAAATTACATTCTTAGAGAAATACACTACGACTCAAATCCCATATCTAATATGCACTGTGCATTTCTGAATTATCCTGCCTACAAGGAGGTACATTTGAAAATCATGCTTCCCTTTAGGGTTGTCATATTGATGATTAATACGAAAGCTCATTCATTTTTAATCTTTAAGCATTCATCTGAATTCCATTTTTAATATCATTTTCCAAAACAGGCCACTTAACCTATGAATGTTAAAAAGTACTCCCGATATACATATTGGAGTTCAGTCAAGCAAAAGCATGGTGTATGGACACTACTTAAGTATAACTTGATATTTAGGCAAATTGATGAATTTAACATACCATGTAATCTCTACATATATACAAAAGGACTTTTCAACACATTTATGTAAGTTTTGCATAAATACCCTTGAAAATATTCTCAAGTTTTAAGTGGTATTCTAATTATGTCAGTAATTTTAACTGAATAAAGAGATGCATCATGTGCAAAAACTAATCTTGTTTACTTAAAATTGAGAGTAAAATTAATTATAGAAGGTACAAAACACTTGTAATTTTGATTTCAGATATATGACCCACAGGAACCTTCATATATACAAATATTATACACATATATGACAATGTATATTTGAATGTTCATTTTGAAACTGCTTTTCATACTGATACATGAAAATACTTAAATGTCCACCAAAGCAAGGTTATTTATTCATACATTTGAATGATATACAGTAGCTCAAAAGAATAAACTTGAGTTGCATGTACTAATATGGATAAGTGTCCAAAATGAATAGTGAAGCAAAACTAGCAAATTTAATAATGATAAGTTCAAAATTACACCTTTCATATGTAAACATGTGCAATAGTTAAAACTATAAATTTTATGTTGCATAAATATATAATACAGTATAATAACGCATAAGAATGAGAAACACCTTCAAGACTAAAGTTAGGAAATTACAAGACTACAATTTAAATGGTTAGTAGGTGGAATTTTAAATCAGAGGTTACTCCTAAATCCCAATTTTTCCACAGTTGACAAAATAACGGAGTTAAGAAAAATAAACTTAATGATTTCCAGAATGAATGCTTTATTCAAAATGCTACGTAATTACAATTCTAATAAACTTGCAAGGGAATCCAGTCACCCAGAAATTTTTTATGCCTTTCTCCTACATCACGAAAGGGGAAGATTTAATTACCAACTTTGCATTACTTAACGTCAGACTCATAGTATCAGAGCTAAAGAGAAATTTAAGAAACACCTAACTCAACCTCTCCATTTTAAATGACCAAATGAGTTGAGAAGGTTACAATGACATTTCTAAGTTCATATGTAAAAACAGAATTTTGATGACAATGACAGTTTAAGTACTAATAAACACTCCTGGAAAAGTTACTGTAATCCAGGTTATTTTACTGTGCTAAATGCCTTACATTCTTTACCCAATTCAGTTTTCACAGAAATCCTATGAACAAAGCACTTCCAAAATTTACCACTTCACAGCTAAGAAAACAAGGCTTAGAGAAATGCTACACGATCCCCTAGTCATGAGGTTAGTAGGTACCACTGTGGAGACTGAGGCAAAACAGGACGATTTCAAAGCCTATGCTCTGAACAAGTAAACACTAAGCAGGAATTTAGTTCTAGATCTCCCAGTTGTAGTCCAATAATCAGCCAAAAAATGGTGCTGAGAAGAGGGGAAAGAAAGATGTCTTGTATGTGGAGCCTCATGTATTTGATCCCAAATACATCTTCATATTGAAAATCATTAGAGCACAAGGCAAAAGAATTATTAGTTTGTTTCTAAAATCATCAACCTTTCCCAAGTTGAACATACAAATATATTTTATCATATATATACTATATGTGTGTATAGCGTGTGTTTATCTAAGTATTCCTGTGGTTTATATATCTGGATGTGGAATTACAAGTGTTTTGTGGTTTATTATTTATTTATTATTATACTTTGAGTTTTGGGGTACATGTGCACAACGTGCAGGTTTGTTACATATGTATCCATGTGCCATGTTGTTGTGCTGCACCCATTAACTCGTCATTTAGCATTAGGTGTATCTCCTAATGCTGTCCCTGCCCCCTCCCCCCACCCCACCACAGTCCCCAGAGTGTG
The DNA here is from genome assembly GCF_028878055.3 of Symphalangus syndactylus. Classification (NCBI taxonomy): domain Eukaryota; kingdom Metazoa; phylum Chordata; class Mammalia; order Primates; family Hylobatidae; genus Symphalangus; species Symphalangus syndactylus. Next base: position 103,255,827 of record NC_072439.2, read on the forward strand.
ATGTTCCCCTTCCTGTGTCCACGTGTTCTCATTGTCTCCCTCTGTTGCTCTGGCTGGAGTCAGTGGTGTGATCATAGCTCACTGCAGACTCCAAGTCCTAGGCTCAAGCGATACTTTTGCCTCGGCCTCTCAAGTAGCTCGGACTACAGGCACGCACCACCATCCCCGGCTAATTTTTTTACAGAGATGGGTCCCACCGTGTTGCTTGACTGGTCTCAGCCTCCTTAAGTCAAGGGATCCTCCCACCTGGACTTCCGAAAGCACTGAGATTACAGGTGTCAGCCACCGTGCGTTTTTTGATTTCTTCAATTAATTTTACTTATACACTTGATTACACAAGATTAATTTTGTGTACATAATGAATCTCTTTTGAGGTTTAAGTTACTGATTAATTAGAGTACCACTTAACAAGCGTGTCATCCCAGCACTTTGGGAGGCTGAAGTGGGCGGCTCACCTGAGGTCAGGCATGAGCCACCGTGCCCGGCTTACACACATTCTTTTCACTCCTGCTTGCAGATCTCTGTTCCCTTCTAATTCCAGTGGAACCACTTTCACTTAGTATCAAAATATCCAGATCCACTCATCAAAGTGTAAATAATCCTCCAGCAAATTACCTTTGCAAATCTATTTTTATGTAATATTTCCTTAACTTCTTCTTACCTACATCCAGTAGTCATTTTACAAGGCAGAATTTTTTCTATTTTATATAGAACTGAGGCAGTATTTGAAAAAAATCTCAAAACACTCTTCAGGAAGGACTGGCATCTAAAACACCAGTTCCAATATATATTTCAGTAACATTTTAAAGGACAGATGCTTTTCAAAATGTTATTATAATTTAAAAAAATGTAACCTTCCTCTCTGAGTTCATGTTTATGGAAAACTAATATTTCATAAATGCCAAGTTACTATGATGTATTATCTAAATGCTGCCCCTGCCATTCTATAAATACAAAAATCATAACCTTCTAACTAACTTTGGTATTAGTCAACAACTGTGCTGATGAAAAGTAAAATCAATTCATTTAAAATGATTTTCCATGAACAAAATCAAGTAACTTGTAAGTAGTATGGTAGATGAACCAAAAAATAAAGTAACATTAACCAGAAAGACATGCCATGGACTTCTCTAATCTTTTTTTGGAACACCCTTTTCATGCATATGAAAATAAAAATTAAATATAAAATATCTACTTTATGTATGTACTTTTACTTGTGTCTATTGTCCTTTAAAGATTAAAATAACTCCTAAAGCCTGGATAGCTGAGCCCATTGTGCTCTTCTGCCCATAAAATAGATCAGATGTGCAGTGAAAGAGGTAAAACTTAGGCTTTCAGGTTAGTTATGACGATGGAAACACAATTCTATTCAATAGTGTTCATCTTGGTCTTTCAAATGTTTAAGGTCACAAGGCAAAAGAGAACAGACTTTAAGAATGTTCGTGTATTACTTCTCGTCTTACCCAATAGCTACATTAGTTCAATTAGGCCAGTGTTTTGGAGTAAACAGCACTGTGAAATGTGTCGTGGAGTCCGGAGGCTCCACCACCTACCTCCATGTAGTTGTTCTGTCCGATGGAGCCTAGAGTAATACCTTAGGAGATGCATTACATCTACAGGTACCAACCAGGAAGGGTAGTCTTGAATTAAATGGCTTTAGAACACGTTATAAGAGCAAATCGAAGCTTCTAGGTATTAGAACCACTTCAATCACAGAGCGTCTCTGGGTTCTATCTGTGGCCAGCATCAAGTATCTGTCTGCCCTCCCCGAATGCTTTCTCTCATCATGTGGATCTTCTAGATGGTCTTATTCTTCCCCAGCCAGCCAACTTGATCAACAAGCCTAGGTATATTAGATATGTATAAAGTTGGTTCTTAAATAAAGTCCATTTCTGTATCTAGGTAAGTAATGTCTTCAGACTTACAATTTCATTGATATCTAGAAAGAGTGACTCTAGTTAGCTTCTAGTGTCAGTTTTTCTAGCAGCTTCTTTAAAAACAAAAATCCTCTCTGGAACAAAGCTTCCTTGCAAGTATTGCTGTTGGCAATAGTCCTCTTTACTGAAATGCTTATCCGGTGAAACTTGCGCTGTGCCAGTGAGCCTGCAGGTTGATGGTCCTTTTGTTCAACTTCTCCATTATAAAGCAACCTCTCTGATCACCCTTTTAAAACTAAAGACCAAAGAATCAAATGAGATCAGGAAGTGACCAGAGCTCACAGGTCATCAACTCCTCTTCTTAGCATATTATAGCACACAGTCTAAGCCCGAAAAACACAGCAGAACCCATTACAGCTCTCGAGTTCCAGTTATTAACATTGATTTTTTCCAATGGGAAATTTTCATTAGAAGCTATCACAGGACTCACATTCAGTAATAACTTAGATTAGGATACATACTGGAGCCTTTGTCCTTAGAGTAGGTGCCACTGAGTCACTATTAAAAGGAGTCTTTTTGATCTTAGTAAATTCTCACAGGGCTTATCTCAGTCTAAACTGTAACTGGCCTTTACTAGTGATGTCATGTGTAGTTCAAATTAATATTGTAATGTATATAAATTGTATATATAGGTATAATACATGCATGTATTTACAATTATTTATTTTATTTTATTTTTTAATAAGATAAAAGTTAGAGGTTAAAATATGACTCTAGGCCATTGTGCTTTAGAATGAAGAGCACAGACATGGGTTGGAAATGTAAATTTTGGCCCAATTTAATTTCTGTGACAAATTCATTAATGTCTTCAAGGTTCAGGCTCTATGTATGAGACAAATGAAAACAGCTCTAAGATTCCTGAAAACCCTAAAATATTAAAATTCCACTCTGCCATTAGTTCAGATAAATCATTTGCCAATTTGCCCCACAAGAACCAGGCATCTTTAAATGGTAACATAACATGCACTTCTCTCTCCCAAAGTGTGGTGCATAAACGTTCTGCTTCTCAATAACACAGGATGCCTGCTAAAATGTGCTGTCAGGGGGATTAGTAAGGAAATGTTGTATCAAAACTTCTGCAGATGTGGCCCTGAAATACACATTGTAATAAATCCTCCAGGCCTCTCAAGTTAGGAATAACTGGTTTATAAAATTGTACTTACTTAAAAATTATAGATAAACAGATTTCACCGTAACCCATTCTTTCTGTTCTGAATGAAATAAGGCTCTATATTCAGACTGAATTTTCAGTGAAAAACAACTTAAAATAGTGACAAATCATCTATAAGTTTAAATGAATATAACTAGGAGACCTGAAAACTCAGGTTTAGCAGTCATCTTCCAACAGTTTGAGAGCCCACAGGAGCCACAGAGCCCTCATGTCTCTCCAGAGAAGCAGGGTGATTCTTCCCCCTAAACACCATGCAATTCTTGAAGTGAGTGAAAGCATCCCTGCTCACACTGATACCCTCTCAAGTGAACTCAAAGTTAAGCCATCTCCAGCCAGACCAGATATCCTGGCCCATATCTCATTCATTAATATATGTTGAGAAGCCTTTGTTTCTTGGAAACTACATGAAGTGAATAGGCTGTGGACTCCACTGGACATAGTGGTCTATATTTAACCAATTCCCTTCACACATATGTATCAGATGCTCTCTTAGTTACGGAGCTGCAGTGGTGAATAAGAAAGCCACAGTCCTGTACTCCCAGGGTTTCAATTCTGAAGACGAAGACAGGCACAGAAACCCAACTGAGCAAAGAGAAGAGATTATTACAAAATGTGTTCACATGCAAAGTGAAGCAAGGGACTGAATATACAACAAGGGTTTTGGGGCGAACATTAGATACAATCTTAATTCAGATTATATAAGATTCATACATATAATTTTTATATATAGATATATTAATTTGGGCCGGGCGTGGTGGCTTATGCCTGTAATGCCAGCATTTTGGGAGGCCAAGGCGGATGGATCACTTCAGTCCAGGAGTTTCAGACCAGTCTGATCAACATGGCAAAACCCCATCTCTACTAAAAATAAAAAAGTTAGCCGGGTGTAGTGGTGTGCGCTTGTAGTCCCAGCTACTCAGGAGGCTGAGAAAGGAAAACTGCTTGAACCCAGGAGGCAGAGGTTTCAGTGAGCCAAGATTGTGCCACTGCACTCCAGCCTGGGTGACACAGCAAGACCCTGTCTCAAAAGAAAAAGAAAAAAAGAAATATTAATTTGGATTATACAGATTCTAACCACTTCTTTCAAGTGAGAATATTTAAGGTAAGACCTGAGAATAAAAAGAGTTAGCTTTTCATACACTACAGAAAGATTCGTCTTTTAGGAAAAACCCCCAGTGTTCATGGACCCTAATATATGAGCAAGATCTTGGCATGTAGAAGAAACCTGTGAATTGGATGAAATGAAAAACTGAAAAGTAGGAATCTGGATGAAGTACAGAAGGGAGAAAGACTAATGTGAGACGTGGCTGAAAGAGAAGGATATGTGAAACAGTACAGGTCTTCATTAGTAATGATGAGGAACATAAATCTTAGTCCAAGTACACCAGAAAAGTGGGAGAGTTGGAAACTGAAAGACATGTTAAGAGATCACTTTGGTTTCTCTGTAGCTAACAGGGTGTAGGAGATTAAGAATTAAAGTAGGTTGACTAAGGATGACCTAAGAAAATAAGCATAGGTAAGAAAATATGTGGCTCTGGCTAGGCTGGGGACATTGGAAATAAAAAGAGGTGGAGGAAATTACAGATGTATTTGGAACCAAAATATTTTTTAAATGAATGTTGAATTGGATATTGTCAGAATATTGAGGAAGGGCCAAAAATGACTTATAAGCGTCTAGCATGGCTGGCAGTGCCACTTACTGACATGTGGGAAACCAGGACATGTTACCTCTGAATTATTCGAGTGCTATTGTCATGTAAATCATCAACTCCCAGAATAAAGGTCTGGGCCAAACTCTAAGACTGGAAATTATGAGCTGTTTAGTAGTGTTTAGAGCTTAGAGAGAGTATGTGTGTGGAGAGAAAAGAAGAGCAATTAGGACAGAACCCTTAGAAACATCAATATTTAAAATTTGGGAAGAGAAACAGAAACAAATAAATTGTGGGAAAATGAAGCTCAGGGTAGTTGCAAGGGAATGCTAAAAATGAACTATGGCATTTGAGGAGGAAAACGTGGAAACTGAAAGCAAGAGAGTACGGATGGATCGTGAGGGAGCAGCAGCAGCTGTGTCCTAAGAAGAGTCTCAGTGAAAATGAAGGGTTGTAGGAATGAGGACATCTGGGCCAACGAGCTGGCAAGGAGTGATGTCCAGGAGGCAGAATATTTGCATCTAGATCCTGGTGGTATATACCCTTATAGAAAATGTTTCAGATTTGATGACAATAAAGTGGAGGAAAGAAAAAAAGTAGTGGAAATAAAGATGTCAAAAAACGGGGAACCGAGGTTTGTACTGGTCCTTTCACGTGAAAGCTGAGCCACTAAAATGATGGCTGAACTTGCCTGAAGATGATATTGAGCAAAAGATCTACAGCCTTAAATAAATGGCAAGAGGCCAGGTGCAGTGGATCATGCCTGTAATCCCAGAACTTTGGGGGGCTGAGGCAGGCATATCACCTGAGGTCAGGAGTTCGAGACCAGCCTGGCCAACATGGCGAAACCCCGTCTCTACCAAAAATACAAAAATTAGCTGGGTGTGGTGGTATGCACCTGTAATCCCAGTTACTCAGGAACCTGAGGCAGGAGAATCACTTGAAACCGGGAGGAGGAGGTTGCAGTGAGCCGAGATCACACCATTACACTCCAGCATGGGTGACAGAGCAAGACTCCATCTCAAAAAAAAAAAAAAATAAGACCAGAGTGCCCAGGAGGGAGGTCTGTTGATGATGGTAATACCAAAGGGGCATGGCCGATATTTCCAAGGGGTTTGAGTTTCAAAGGAACAGTCTAATTTGCAAGGAGCGGAGAAATTAACAGTCTAGAAGTTGTAACGGGAACCAAGAACAACCACCTCGGCTTCCAGCCATAGGTATGTGGAGGGTGAGAAAAAGACCTGTCTCAATTTATGAAAGCTAGAGGAAAAACTGCACTTTAGTATCAACCAACTTTTGTTTTAAGATAATTACAAACCAATATGGAACTTAGCAAGAGTCAATTTTGACAGTTTCCTGCAGCTTAGTAAATTCTGCACAAAATTAAGATTTAACACAAAAGTAGAGAAAAATTTTAATGGCATAGCACATTTCTTCACAATTCCTTAAACCAAATAATTCCCTGTTCTTCTAACTCTCACCTTACACTATCAACTAGGCTTCTTATTCAATGAACGGTTTAAGTCTACTAAGACACACACACACACACACACACACACACACACGTCTTATCCAGCTGCAGATCTCATTTTTGAAGGTACATTGAAAGTACATAGATCATTCTATAATCATCAACTATGAAGATTGTGAGCAACTGGAACAAGTATTCTTGGAAAAGAAGTTTCCTGTGTATAAGAAAAAAAAGAGTCCAACTCTGGGAACTGACTTGGCTGAGTCATCATTATATGCCACTGGCAAGAAATCAAGAAGTAACTCAGGACTGATAAACTTTGTTAAAGGAAATGGAAACAGCCTATCTGTGAGGCTTAATTCTTGATAATCTGGCCAAGATATAGCATCTGGATAAGAGTTCACTGACTCAACTAAATTTTGTGAAGGTGAAGTACTTGTTAAAATGAAAGATCTATTTAGAGAGAAATAAGTAGACATAATGTCTGCACTATGGATAGGTGTATACCTGTTTTTTGCAAAAACAGTTTGTATCTTTGAAATGCTGGTTTGCCCTGGACAGAGCTAACTTAAATAGAGACCTGGCGCGGTGGTTCATGCCTGTAATCCCAGCACTTTGGGAGGCCGAGGAGGGTGGATCATGAGGTCAGGAGATCGAGACCATCCTGGCTAACACGGTGAAACCCCGTCTGTACTAAAAATGCAAAAAATTAGCCGGGCATGGTGGCGGGCACCTGTAGTCCCAGCTACTCTGGAGGCTGAGGCAGGAGAATGGTGTGAACCCGGGAGGCGGAGCTTGCAGTGAGCCGAGATCGCGCCACTGCACTCCAGCTGTGTGACAGAGAGAAACTCCGTCCCCAAAATATATATATAAAGTTTTTTTATATATATATGTATATATACCCAAAGGATTATAAGTCATGCTGCTATAAAGACACATGCACACGTATGTTTATTGTGGCACTATTCACAATAGCAAAGACTTGGAACCAACCCAAACGTCCAACGATGATAGACTGGATTAAGAAAATGTGGCTGGATACATATGTAACAAACCTGCACATTGTGCATATGTACCCTAAAACCTAAAGTATAATAAAAAAAAAAAGAAAATGTGGCACATATACACCATGGAATACTATGCAGCCATAAAAAAGGATGAGTTCATGTCCTTTGTAGACACATGGATGAAGCTGGAAACCATAATTCTCAGCAAACTATCACAAGGACAAAAAAAACCAAACGCTGCATGTTCTCACTCATAGGTGTGAATTGAACAATGAGAACACATGGACCCAGGAAGGGGAACATCACACTCCGGGGCCTGTCATGGGGTGGGGTGAGGGGGAGGGACAGCATTTGGAGATATACCTAATGTAAATGATGAGTTACTGGGTGCAGCACACCAACATGGCACATGTATACATATGTAACAAACCTGCACGTTGTGCACATGTGTCCTAGAACTTAAAGTATATATATATATATAAATATAAAGAGAAAACCATTAAAGAAAGGCTATAATACACAGGAACACACAGACATACATACACCTGTGTGTCTATATCTTCAGTTATCACACTTTTTCTATACAGACTCCACACGAGACAAACATGTTACATTTTATGAGAAACTATAAGTGGAAAGAGGAGAATTTGTGAAATCAATATAGAATGTTCCTTGTTTAGCATAATTCTAACTGTTTCTCATTAGAGGTCTGAGTATCAATCTGTATTATATGTGGCCATGCTGGCATTTGGGAAATTCCACAAGAAACTTTTTAAATATGAATTTGGAAAAGGGAAAAGGATTTTTAAAGTGTCTTTTTTTGTTCTGCATTCTATGTGGAACATCTATTTTGTGCTAACTGCTCGTGTTAGCTTGTGATTGCCTGTGACTATGTGGAAGATATACTTTACGTGACTATGTGAGCAATAGTCTTAAAGTTAAGAAATCTAAAATTTGGTTGGTTTAGTTGCTAATTAGGTAAATTACCTTGTAATGGTTACTTAACCTCTCAAAGATTAATTATCTTCAGTGGTACATTGAAGGTTCCATTCATATTGATTTTAGTAGACTTATCCTACTAAAAAGTAAATTTAACAGAAATTATTCTAGACCTCATTATTTCAGGAGACCCCACCCCAGCTTTTATTCCTAACTTCAAGAAATGCAGAGAAATTTAAAAATTCGATGTTCTCCCAATTCAACAGAATATAACTGAACTAAATCGATTTATGTATAATTCATTATTTCAACCTTTAACGCTATATCCGAGCGGTTTGTTTTCACCATAAAGTTATAGCTGTTTAGGCCAATAATTAAAGAGGACCTTGATAGAGAATGACAAGAGAGGATGATCACCCTATTGTCTATCTTCCAGCTGTTTTCAATGCCCTGAAGTTTTATTCACACCCAAATATTAGAATCTTATCTGAGAGAGCGTACTCAAATGATGAATCATGCTAATTTCTCAAGAAAAGTGTTACAGAATAATAAATGCCTTTCTGGTCAAAGCACTGATGCTCTGGAAATAATCTTTATCCAAATGAGGTACAGGAATTGTTAGGACTATTAAAAGTTTGTATATGATATCTGCCAGGTTCGACTGAGCTTCACTTAAAATCTACCATATTAGGGCCAAGTGTAATGACTCAAATTAGTGAACTTAAAAATTGTTTTAAAATGTTTCCTGGAGACATTTCAAATATTGCTCTCTGATTTATCACTGTTACTTTTGCTGAATTCAATTTGATGCCAAGATTTATTCAGATTAATCAAATGCCATAAACTCTGATACCTAATGTTCCTTAACACCTTAAGAACTTTTAAACAGATCAAATGTTGAAGATACGCTTTTAGTGAAACTGTACCTAAGCACATGAATTCTATTGAATATAGCTTTTTAGAAGACTAACAAAGAAAGAAGACTTAGGAAATTCGGAAACATTTTTTAAACCTTCTAGAGGGAATTAAACTACTGAAAAATAATTTCAATTGGTGAATCTAATGGCATTAATCAGAAGATAAGAAAAAAGTAACCATAAAACTTTATGGGGGTAATATTTGCTATGAGGATCAGGAAAAACAACTAATGGATATTAGGCTTAATATCTGGGTGATGAAATAAACTGTACAACCAATCCCATGGCATAAGCTTACCTCTGTAACAAACCTACACTTGTACCCCTGAACTTAAAAGTTAAAATTTAAATAAATAACGTTGTGCTATTAATTTCAACCAGAGCCTTTCCAAGGTGCAGGGAACTTTTGAGAATTTTATTTCTTGCAAAAGGAAACTTGATTCCTTGCTTAGGGCCTTCCTAGGAAAACCTCTATTCTTTGGAGAAGCATCATACTCCTACAATATTTAAGGACCATCATATTTGTCAGACTTTTTTTCTGTTTTACTGTGAGCAGTTTACAGAACATAAAGAAAAATCAAATCCGAAGGTGCACTACACGTGTTTTATCAAAAGGAACATTTTTGTGTACTTTTAAGAAAATACGACAAATTGAGTTTTCTGACCTATTACCAAGTTAGACATCTTGAGTGAATTGAATCTGTTGTAATCCTGTTTGGTTTTCATCCCATGGCTCTGGAAAACTGACATTTATCTCCAATTTTTCAACTCTGCTTCTTTCCAGTACCTCATCTATACGACTATTATAGTACTTTTCATCTGCTTCTACCACTACACTATGGCTGCATTACTTTTAACACAGTGTCCCACATGTTACCCATTTCTACCTTATATAAAGAGTAGAAATTGAATTGTAATTGAGTATCCAGTTGCCTCATATTCGGGTCTTCAACTGAAATAACTCCAGCTATCTCAAAACTTCAACCCTCTCTGGAAGTATTGGACCAAATTATCCCAGATTATAGCACTCTCAGGCTAAAATTACTAATGCTTCTATAGTTTCAGAGACTGTATCAGGTTATTCAACACAACATTCCATGCACCATTCCAGCCTCATATAATCAGAGGACACTTAGACGACTTTAATAGCCTTCAAAAGACACCCTCCTCTTTTACTTATATATATATTTATTTATCTATTTATTTAATGGAGACAAGGTCTCACTCTGTCACCCAGACTGGAGCGCAGTGGCATAATCACGGTCCACCGCAGCCTGCACCTGCCGGGCTCCGATCCTTCCACCGCAGCCTCCTGAGTGGCTGGGACCACAGGCGCCGCCACCACGTCTGCCTGGTTTTTGTATTTTTGTGGAGATGGGGTTTCACATGTTGCCCAGGCTGATCTGAGACTCCTGGGCTCAAGAGATCCACCTGCCCCGGCCTCCCAAAGTGCTGGGATTACATGAACGAGCCATTGTGCCCAGCCGGTCCCGCCCGGTTTTTAACCTTCGTACTGTTTATATAATCATCCTTCACAAAATAGAACACTTCATTACTCGATGGTTCTCATTATTCTAATATGAAGAACTATATTAAGAAAATAAATTCCTGGCCGGGCGCGGTGGCTCACACTTGTAATCCCAGCACTTTGGGAGGCCGAGGCGGGCGGATCACGAGGTCAGGAGATCGAGACCACGGTGAAACCCCGTCTCTACTAAAAATACAGAAAATTAGCCGGCGTGGTGGCGGCGCCTGTAGTCCCAGCTACTCGGGAGGCTGAGGCAGGAGAATGGCGGGAACCCGGGAGGCAGAGCATGCAGTGAGCCGAGATCGCGCCACTGCACTCCAGCCTGGGCGACAGAGCCAGACTCCAGCTCAGACAAAAAAATAAATCAATAAATTTCCAATATTTCCTAGCATATCCAATTTAATTCTATACATCACATAAAAATAAAAGCCGTCTTACTGTGTTAGTTTCTTACTGCTGTTACAGTAAATTAACATAAACTCAGAGGCTTAAAACAACACATTTTTTTTCTTTATACTTCTGGGGGTCAGAAGTCCAAAATGGGTCTTAGTGTGCTAAAATCAAGGTATCATCAAGTGTATATTTTGTCTAGAGATTCCAGGAGAGAATTCACCAGGTTTGAGGGGTCACATGTATCCCTGAGCTCTTGGCCTCTGCACATCTTGGACACAGCACATCACTTCAGCCTCGGCTCCAGTTTACCCAAGCTCTTCTGCTCACTCTGGTCTCTCCGCCTTCCTGTCTGAAGGTTCTTTGTGACTACAGTGGGCCCACCTAGATAATTCAGGATAATCGCTCCAGTTTAAGGTGAGGTGATTAGCAATCTTAATTCCACCTCTAACCATAATGCTTCCATGCTGCCTAACAACACATTCAAAAGGTCATCCTGCTAAGGGTCATTATTCTACCTACACACTAAGTGACTGAGAAAAAGTAAAGTTATCTATCATGCCTTACCTATGGCGAGGAAATAATAACTTATAATGATTTATCTACGAAAACCTGTTTTTAAAAGCTTTGGTCCTAGTCTATTGATTAAAGTTTTGGTATATTCCAGATAAATTTCATGTCCTTGATGCTAACACATTGTGCACAGTAGATGGCCTTTTTAAAATAGTACTGCATAAAGGAATATTTAAGGTTGTCTGGACAATAGAAAAGGAACTTTAGTTGCTATGCCACAAAAGGCCGGATTTCTGCACATTACACCTCCTACCAGTGCACACATGTGCCAAACTCCTTCCTGAAAGCCTGGTTTATGTTTCCTATGTGCTTAGCAATAGTTTTACTCTCACGACTGTTTATATTAAGTCCTATTTTTTAAAGCATATCCTCATTTGTTTGTTTTCCTGAGCCTCTGAACTGGATTTCATCTGGTATGTATTGCACAGGTTTGCACACTTGATTGTACGCTACCTAAAAGCATCCTCTTGTGTTCTGGACACGGTTATTTTTCTCCATGGTAAGGTGATAAGTGACTTCTCTGAGGACTTGCCACCTTAGAATGCAGTGGTGACATCACCTGCTCAGGCTCTGTCTGCAATGTGGAATTTAGTATTTTCCAACTTCTGGTCTAACTTGAACTTCATAATTAAGCAGAGCCGCCTTTTGAGGGAACAGTAGGGTGTCTGCCCCTAAACGTCTGTGTAAATGCAGAGACACATTTGGGAACATAACTGACTTTTACGTACAGAAGCCAGATGCATTTCATGACCATGCATGCTTAGGGAAGCAAGTTCATCTCATCTATCACAATAAGCATCTGTGCCACTAAATTCCACTGCAGGATACTTTTCACACTTAGACAACAAAACATTTAAGGAAATAAAAGCTCTTTCCAATAAAAATGTGCATCAAATACTGTGTGTATGTTTAAAAAAAAACCTTCCTCTATAAGATAAGGCCACAGGAACTACTAAAAAAGCATTCTTGAAATACATTTTCTGATAGGAATCTAGGCCCTTGCCTTATATAAGATTTAAGGAAAGTGATGTGTGTGTCTTTATACTTGAAAGGCTGTTTTCAACAGCAAAGGGTATGCTTTGAGGTATCAATATAGTTTTGAGAATGCAAAAGTTTAAAAGAAATGGAATGCATATTCTCCAGGTATGAATATGCAATTGTCATTATTTTCCTACCATCTACTAGATTAGAAACAGAAGAAAAATTATGGAAATGTCTGTTTTCCCTCAATAGGAGTACCTATTTATTAAAGTTAATTAATTACTATTCTTTAAACATTTTCAAAATAGACTCATAAGTGACAACTTTCAGAGAAAACAAGGGTTTTTGGATGTAAATATTTACTTATAACATGGATAAAATAATTTTGTTAAATATTAACTCCATATTCATAATGTTCTCTATTGTTTTTGCATTTTGTTTAACAATAGAGAATCTAAGACATTTAGTGTTCATGAGTTTCATACAGTTTCCTGTCAATGTACTTTGTCTTTTTTTATTGGACTACTAATCATTTATTTATGATTTGTTGGAACTACTCATATTTTAAATATGTCAAGTGAACTGCAAGCACTTGTTGCTGATTTGATATTTGCTTTTTACACATATTCATTGTATCCTCTGAAAAAGAAAAGTTTTATATTTTAACAAATTCCAATCCATAAATTTTTTTTTAAATTTTCTGTTATTGGTTAGGGCTATGTTTGGATATTTAATTTTAACCGTAATGTTGCAAGTGATATTTGTCTATGGTATTTTTTCTTTATATTTTGGAAAAGTGTATTTGACATCCACTATGGAATTAATATTTATTAATGACATATTATACCTTTGTGCAACTATAAAATACATATAGCCAATTATCTGAACACCATTTTATGAACTGTTTATCACTTATCCACTGATTTGAAACACTATCTTTATCATATATTGGATTTTAGGTTTATCGAGATTATGTAACATGAAATTATTTAATTATGAAATTATGTGAATTCAAGCATGACAGTCAGCTCTTCTTCCCCACCACTACCCTGTAAAAGGATGGATGGAATAATTGCTTCCCTATGGCTTAAGTGTATGAGAGGTATACAACATGGTCTTGATGAAGTGGGAACTACACAGAAACTGTTTTTGGTCCTGAAATGTACTCCAGCTTTACCAATTTGTTCTACACATATACCATTGAGGGTAGAAGCTGAATTTTGCTAATGATTATATTTACACTACTTAACATTGTGCCAGATACTGAGTAGATGCTTAGAAACATGTTTAATGACTTGTTTTATTGATAGAGACCTAATTATCTGCTGTAGTGGTGCTATCTCATTCAGAATCATTTTGACCAGCCTTTCTCCATCATGAATAAAACACTTATTTACACACTTGTGTACATGCACATGTGCATAGAAACACACACACCCTTTGCAGAGACAAACTGCATCGAAAGCATGTACAAACATTATAGTATTTTTGTTGATTCTGACCTGATTCTGATTCTATTGTATACATTTTCATTCTGATCACAATAACAATAAAAATAGAAAACTATAAGTTGTGAAGCTGGAAGATGCAGAACATGAAAGATCGAATTACCAATTTTTTTTTCTATTTTCTTTAGTTGGCTGCTGATAAAATCAGAAAAGAAATGGACACAAAAATGAAAGTATGCAATGTGTGTGCGTGTGTGTGTGTGTGTATCACATGCACTCGTTTCCATGATGTACATATGGAATTTCATAACCAGCCAAACTAAGCTTCATAAGTGAATGAGAAATAAAATCCTTTACAGACAAGCAGATGCTGACAGATTTAGTCACCATCAGACCTGCCTTCCAAGAGCTCCTAAAGGAAGCACTAAACATGGAAAGGAAAAACCAGTACCAGCCTCTGCAAAAACACACCAAAATATATAAACCAATGAAACTAGGAAGAAACTGCTTCAACTAATGTGCAGAATAACCAGCTAACATCATGATGACAGGACCAAATTCACACATAACAATATTAACGGTAAATATAAATGAGCTAAATGCCCCAATTAAAAGACATACACTGTCAAATTGGATAAAGAGTCAATACCCACAGGTGTGCTGTATTCAGGAGACACATCTCACTTGCAAGGTCACACATAGGCTCAAAATAAAGGGATGGAGGAATATTTACCAAGCAAATGGAAAGAAAGAAAAAAAAAGCAGGAGTTGCAATCCTAGTCTCTAATAAAACAGACTTTAAACCAACAAGGATAAAAAAGGACAAAGAAGGGCATTACATAGTAGTAAAGGGATCAATGCAACAAGAAGAGCTAAGTATCCTAAATATATATATATGCCAAATACAGGAGCACCAGGATTCATAAAACGAGTTCCTAGAGACCTACAAGGAGACTTAGACTCCCACACAATAATAGTGGGAAACTTTAACAACCCACTATCAATATTAGACAAATCAACAAGAAAGGAAATTAACAAGGATATTCAGACTTGAACTCAGCTCTGGTCCAAGTGGACCTAATAGATACCTACAGAACTCTCCACCCCAAATCAACAGAATATACATTCTTCTCAGCACCACATAGCACTTATTCTAAAATCAACCACATAATTGGAAGTAAAACACTCCTCAGCAAATGCAAAAGAATGAAAATCATAACAAACAATCTCTCACACCACAGTGTAATCAAATTAGAACTCAGAATTAAGAAGCTCACTCAAAACTGCACAACTACATGGAAACTGAACAACCTGCTTATGAATGACTACTGGGTAAATAGCAAAATTAAGGCAGAAATAAATAAGTTCTTTGAAACCAATGAGAACAAAGACACAACATATCAGAATTTCTGGGATACAGTTAAAACAGTGTTTAGAGGGAAATTTACAGCATTAAATGTCCACATTAGAAAGTGGGAAAGATCTAAAATAGACACCCTAACATCACAATCAAAAGAAGCAATGGAAAACACATTAAAAACCTAGTATAAAACAAGAAATAACTAAGATCACAGCAGAACCGAATGGGAGAGAAACACAAAAAAACCTTCAAAAAAAAATCAATGAATCTAGGAGTGGGTTTTTTGAAAAGATTAACAAAATAGATAGACCGGTAGCCAGACTAACAAGGAAGAAAAGAGAGAAAGATCAAATAGACACATTAAAAAACGATAAAGGGGATATCACCACTGATCCCACAGAAATACAAACTATTATTAGAGAATACTGTAAACACCTCTACACAAATAAACTAGAAAATCTAGAAGAAATGGATAAAGTCCTGGACACATACACCCTCCCAAGACTAAAGCAGGAAGAAGTCAAATCCCTGAATAGACCAATAACAAGTTCTGAAATTGACTCAGTAATTACTAGCCTACCAACCAAAAAAAGCCCAGGACCAGATGTCTTCACAGCCGAGTTCTACCAGAGGTACAAAGAGGAGCTGGTACCATTCCTTCTGAAACTATTCTGAACAATAGAAAAAGAAAGACTCCTCCCTAAATCATTTTATGAGGCCAGCATCACTCTGATTCCAAAACCTGGCGGAGACCCAATAGAAAAAGAAAATTTCAGGCCAATATCACTGATGAACATCGATGCGAAAATCCTGAATAAAATACTGGCAAGAGAATCCAGCAGCACATCAAAAACTTATCCACCACGATCAAGTTGGCTTCATGCCTGGCATGAAAGGCTGGTTCAACATATGCAAATCAATAAACATAATCCATCACATAAACAGAACCAATGACAAAAACCACATGATTATCTCAATAGATGCAGAAAAGGCCTTCAATAAAATTCAACACCCCTCATACTAAAAACTCTCAATATACTAGGTATTGATGGAACATATCTCACAAAAATAAGAGCTATTTATGACAAATGCATAGCTAATATCATGCTAAATGGCCAAAAGCTGGAAGCATTACCTTTGAAAACTGGCCCAAGAGTAGGATGCCCTCTCTCCCCACTCTTATCAACATAGTATTGGAAGTTCTGGCCAGGGCAATCGAGTAAGAGAAAGAAATAAAAGCATGCAAATAGGAAGAGAGGAAATCAAATTGTCTCTGTCTGCAGATGACATGATTGTATATTTACAAAACGCCACCACCTCAGCCCAAAAATTCCTTAACCTGATAAGCAACTTTGGCAAAGTCTCAGGATATAAAATTCATGTGCAAAAATCACAATCATTCTTATATACCAATAACAGACAAGCAGAGAGCCAAATCATTAGTAAACTCCCATTCACAATTGCTATAAAGAAAACAAAATACCTAGGAATACAACCTACAAGGGATGTGAAGGACCTCTTCAAAGAAAACTACAAACCAGAGCTCAAGGAAATGACAGGACACAAACATATAGAGAAACACTCCATCCTCATGGATAGGAAGACTCAATATCATGAAAATGGCCATATTGCCCAAAGTAATTTATAGATTCAATGCTATTCCCATCAAGCTACCATTGACTTTCTTCACAGAACTAGAAAAAAACTATGTTAAATTTCATATGGAAGCAAAAAAGAGCCTGTGGAGCCAAGGCTAACCTAAGCAAAAAGAACAAAGCTGGAGGCATGATGCTGCCTGACTTCAAACTATATTACAAAGCTAAAGTAACCAAAACAGCATGGTGCTAATACCAAAACAGATATATAGACCAATGAAACAGAATAGAGGCCTCAGAAATAACACCACACATCTACAACAATCTGATCTTCAACAAACCTGACAAAAGCAAGCAATGGGGAAAGGATTCCCTATGTAATTAATGGCGCTGGGAAAACTGGGTAGCCATATGCAGAAAAGAGAAACTAGACCCCTTCATTATACCTTATAAAAGAATTAACTCAAGGTGGATTAAAAACAGAAATGTAAAACCTAAAACTATAAAAACCCTAGAAGAAAACCTAGGCAATATGATTCAGGACATAGGTGTGGGCAAAGACTTCATGACTAAATCACCAACAGCACTTGAAACAACAGCCAAAATTGACAGATGGAATCGAATCAAACTAAAGAGCTTCTGCTCAGTAAAATAAACTATCACAAGAGTGAACAGGCAACCTACAAAATATGAGAAAATTTTTGCAATCTATCCATCTGACAAAGGTCTAATATCCAGAATCTAGAAGGAACTTAAACAAATTTACAAGAAAAAAAAAACAAACAACCCCATCAAAAAGTGGGCAAAGGATATGAACAGACACTCCTCAAAAGAAGATATGTATATGGCCAATAAACATATGAAAAAAGCTCATTATCACTGTTCATTAGAGAAATGCAAATCAAAACCACAATGACATACCATCTCACACCAGTTAGAATGGTGATCATTAAAAATTCTGGAAACAGCAGATGCTGGAGAAGATGCAGAGAAATAGGAACACTTTTACACTGTTGGTGGGCTTGTAAAATAGTTCAACCATTGTGGAATACAATGTGGTGATTCCTCAAGGATATAAAACCAGAAATACCATTTGACCCAACAATCCCATTACTGGGTATATACCAAAGGATTATACATCATTCTACTCTAAAGACACATGTACATATATGTTTATCATGGGACTATTTACAATAGCAAAGACTTGGAACCAACATAATGCCCATCAATGATAGACTGGATGAAGAAAATGTGGCACATATTCACCATGGAATACTACACAGCCATAAAAAAGGATGAGTTCACGTCCTTTGCGGGGATATGGATGAAGCTGGAAACCATCATCCTCAGCAAACTAACACAGGAACAGAAAACCAAACACTGCATGTTCTCACTCATAAGTGGGTGCTGAACAATGAGAACATGTTGACACAGGGAGAGGAACATCACACACTGGGGTCTGTAGGTGGGTGTGGGGAAAGGGGAGGGAGAGCATTAGGACAAATAGCTAATGCATGTGGAGCTTAAAACCTAGATGACGGGTTGATGGGTGCAGCAAATTACCATGGCACAAGTATACCTATGTAACAAACCTGCATGTTCAGCACATGTATCCCAGAACTTAAAGTAAAATTTTAAAAAATGAAAGTATGCAATATGTGTATGTGTGTGTATACATACATATAAAACAAGCACTCATTTTCATTTTGTACATATATGCACATTATGAGTGTGAATATATGTTAAATAATATCCTATCAGTTTTGTATTTGTAACACATATATGTAAATGCATATACCACAAATAGAGGTGTTTTGCATAATAATTTCATTTATATTCATTTCATCAGCTAAGAACTAAAAAGAATTTAAATCAAAATCAATTATTCATTTACAGGTGTTTTTAACCATCATCTCCCCCTTTATCTTCAGTTTTATGCCTCCTTGTATTGCCATTTTGTGACTTTTTTGCCATAAATTATACATATTTGGAACAGTCACTTTAAGAAATTCAATCTTTGGATAAGATCTCTAAGATTGATTTAGTATGAATACGTGTGTGGGCACACACTTGACAAAGAAAGGTCAGTTATAAATATATGTGTACACTTATCAAAATAATTCACATAAAATCTCTGAATAAAATTATCTGTATGCTTTTTCTGTCAATAAAAGCAATCTAGTATAATTCTTGGTAGTAAACCTGTTTGTTTTCATTCTGTTGCCTACCATGTGAGCTGCCATGTTGGTATAAAACATCGATCATTTGATATTTTACTACAGCAAATAATAGTGATCCCCACGAAATAATAAATAAATCAGTGAGTTTCACGGAAATAAGTTTTTGGATGGATCAGATAATTTGAAGTTGTTAGTTTATTCTCCAGCAAGGTGAAAGAAAAAAGCTGTTAGTTTGTTCTCTATCAGGTGATCGAAGATGAAAACTAAAGTTCTCAAGGCCAGTGCATAATAATGGTGCCGTATTCTGTGCATCAATCACCATTACCAAATACCTATATTGCCAAATATTTCATGTACCGCTTTAGTGGTGATTAATCAATGTGCCATGGCACTGAAACTGAAACGAGACTTTGTAGTACAAGTGATATTCAAAGGGTTTTGAAAATTTATCAGCTCTATAGATATAGATGAAAATTTATCATCATCTATCTAGAAATCCTGTTTTTATAAATGTTACCTAGCCAAATATTGGTTTTATTTACTTAATATTTAGAAAACATGAGTTTAGTAAAAATTGTTCAGATTTTCTTAATGTAGTGTGTGAAATTACTATGTAATTATACAAGAAATATGCTACACAGCTGAATACACAAAGAGGTCAGCAGAGGGAGCAAAAGGTGCCTTTCCCCTATAATCCACAGCAACATCACCCGCTCTTCTCTCTACATCATCGATGTATGTTATCTAAAGTCCTGTGCAAATGCCACCTCAACACAAGTCCTCTAGCCTTGCCTTCTTATCAGAAGCAGCTCGAAAGCCCCGATAATTCTAGAACCACTGAAAAATACACACTTGTTGCAAGGATTGAAAAGCCTCATATTGCAAATTCAGAATTCACAGTACTGAAAAAATTCATAATTTTTTAAAGTTACAATACTGTGAACTATACAAAATGAATTATGCTGGGATCCGATGACTCTCTTCATTCCAGCCTATCTTATATTTTCTCATTCATTTCTCCACATAGTCACAACAACAGACTCACTATTACATTTCATTAATGGCTATTTTATAATAAATGATCTCAATAGCATTTCTGAAACCTCTGCTGTTCTGGTTTTACAGAACTCTTGAATTTTTGAATGAGTTAGTTTTTGATTGAAAAAGACCTGACTCTTATGCTTAGAAAAGCCATCATTTCTTTCTGTAAGCTTTCCGTCTTCTATAAGCTTTACATGTTCCATAAGCAAACATTCGCTGGTTTTGTGATCAAACTAGAGAGGCAAATTCAGTTAATAATAACAACGTCATTTATCATCCTCAAATCTAGTGTTATGGATAATACGATCTCCACAAGGAGACGGTTGCACGAGCGACAAGAGAAAGACAATCAACAGTCTTTTACTCATACCAAGATATGTCCACACACACTTGTTTCAACAGTCAAAGTAACGCCATATGTCCCCAGTGATGTGGGTGGGCAAAAGGAACAGTTGGCCTGCTAATGAGGGCCATATGTACACGCAGCCTATCGTACCATCCTTCTTACTTATGGTTGCTGAAAACTCAGTGGAAGAGCTTGCTCTGAGGAATGGCATGGCTGGAGGAGGAGAGGCTTCCTTAAGAGCAGGAAAGGACCATTTGTTGTACAACTACTGTATCTCTGAAACTGGGAGCTAAAGATATGCATGTACGTTACTCATTCTTATTAAGAGTTACTTACGCATCCGTAGAGTTCTTTACTCCAGTTTCACCTTCTTTCACTAAATTCTTTTGCATTTATGTGCAAAGGGATTTTGGGCCCTTTTCAAAAATTACTTTTCCTAATCAATCTTGTTAATTTGATGTGCATTTACATCGGCTTCTCTTTATTTTTAGCTTGATTTCCAGAAAAATTATACTTTCTTTGACATTGTTAAATGTTACAATATTAAAAGAAATGAAAAAGACTTAAAAACTTAGAATATTTGAATGAGGGTTTCTGGAAGGCAGAGAGAACAATAAGGCAAAAGTACTTACTGCACTACTGTTCCAAAGTAAAAGAAAAACAAAGATTTTAAAAATGATTATAGCAGCTTTGTATCTCAACCAGGGTTTCCTTTGAAATTTCTACAACTGCAAACACTATTCAGCAATTTGCACTGATTATAAAATTTATTGTTTTAAGGTCAATTGTGATACTATGATCAGATAATATAATTTACTTTACTCTTAATGGCTTCATTTTGACAACTGAGGGAGCTTTCAGGAAGGACAACGCTTCCTGCACAACAACCAGTAAAGCAGGTCACATCCATTTTCAATCTAATTTTAAGAAAAATGAAGGACAAACTACTTGTGAGGCAGCAAGAATTCATTTGCATTAAATTAATTTGAACAGGGCATTTCAAGTTCTCTCTGGCAACAATGGAATAAAGGGGAAAATGAATCTATCTTATGCAATGATCCTCTTCTAGGTTACAGAAAGATTTGAAAGGCTGACATGACCATTGCTAAATTTCTTCTAGAAGTCTATGATTAGTGTCATAGATATAACTCATGAGATAAAATATTCACAAAGAATGTCTGTGAACTGCATCAATTGTGATGGAATTACTGTCTAACATCCCTTTGAAAAGTTATATTCTGCAAAGGTTAAAAAACACCAACCTTTCGATGCTTTCTTATATGGATGAGCTTTTGTCAACAAGAACTAAGCTTCACAATTAAGCACTATGGAAGATAATGTTCTAGGTTAATTTAAACCTAACTAATCCAGGACTTGGCCTTGATAAATAATGGGTTTAATTAATATTTTTGACCCTAGCAGTGCAAATACTTTTACTTATATTTTACTAAAGCTAGTTTTGACAAATCTAAGGGTATTTAATTTATCAGTATCTGTTGTCAGATGAAAACTTCCCCATCAATACCTTCTAATGGTTCAAAAATAAACTGTTACCCCCACAGATACATTGTTTTTCCATGCGTAAGCAAGTACATTAATTTCAGGGTCTCAAGGCATAAAAGTGATATTACCACTTGTGATAGGCTGCATAATAGTCCCAAAAGATGTTCTTCACCTAATCTCCCGGCCCTGGGAATGTGCTGCCTTACACAGCCAAAGGACTTGTAGATACGATTCATTTAAGGATCTGGAGACAAGGTGATTATCCCAGATCATCCACGTGAGTCCAAAGTAATCACAGGAGTCCTTAGATGAAGTGGAGAGAAGGACTCAAAGTTAAAGGAGGAGACAGCGCGGAGACAGAAACAGAAATAAAAGCAACGCACCTTGAAAATGGAGGAATGGGGAAAAGACAATGAAGACAGGTGCCACCAGAAGCAGAAAATGCAAGAGAATGGATTCTCCCCTCAGCACCTCCAGAAGGAACCCACACTGCAGACACATTGACTTAGCCATATTAAAGTGATTTTGGACTTCTGACCTTTGAAACTGCAAGACAATAAATATGTGTTAAGTTATGTAAATGTGTCGTAATTTGTTATAGCAGCAGTAATACAACTAATACACCACTACAATAAGCAAAGGAAATAAAGTGCAATAGTGACAAACTTAAGGGTTTCCAGGAAAGAGAAACGAAGTGGTAAACTCAATCACAGGATTATATTAGTAACTGTAGTATATGTTACTTGCTTACCCTTTCAATCACATTATTGCTGTAATTATCATTATCATCCAATCAAAATGATTACACCAGTATGTATAACTTAGACATGAAAATTTTTTTCTATTTCACTCTTCCCATAATTCCATGCAGCTACCCCTAAGCAACTATGTATCTGATGAAGCTAATATTTTCAGGGAAAATCTTCCATGTTAAGCAGAAAATTTACATCTAAAATTAAATTCTTTTAAGCCAGTCTGGGGACAATACCTAGAAAATTCAAACATTACTTCTCAAGAATACCACTAGCAGTGAATTTGTGACGCTATCTTCCACCAACTGAATCAAAATTAATTTTAAATATTTTCAAAGCAATATTTTAAAAAATCGTGTACACATTTTTTCCTCTTGGTAAAAATAAACCACTTCTCAACCATCCATTATATTTATGTTAGTTACATGAAGTCCATACATGAATTATCATACCACAAATAGAAAACTATTTAAATAGAAAAATCTCACTTGGTGCTGACAGAATGACAGCATAAAACTGTTAAGCATGAGGAGAAAGTTGTTTGCAGTGTAAATATTTCCCTTTTCCTATCAAAGTGTGTCCTGTGATCTAGCGCTCTTCTCTCCACATGCTTAAGTACAGCAAAAGTTATAAAAACACTCATTCTAGTTTTCTATACTTTAATGGTTGTAGAACATCAGAAGAGAATTGGGAGATGGGAATGTTTTGTGCTTGACATTGCATTTGAGGGGAAAATAAAAACTTGGACATAATATGTGGGATGTCTCCACAGTAATACATAGGAGGGCAAGAAAAAAATGCTATCAAATTTCTACCATGCGCTGAGCCCCTTATATCAACAAATATCCAGCCTTTCTAATGTACTAACAACCACTCTTCATAGCAAGTATTCTATTCCCAGCTTGTAGGTAAGAAACAAAGCTTCAGAAAGGGATCTTCACCAATTTCACACAGTCAATAAAAGGCAGAACTAGGGCAAATATCAATAATAAAAATAGCAATCTAATCCTAATTGGACCTGGCACTGTTCTAAGAAGAAAATCATTAACAAAGGATTTTGAGTTACCACACTCTTAGTCTCCCCGTTTTACAAAAGAAGCAACTGGGGTAAAGTGAAGCTATGCCGTTTCTTTTCAAGCTCATATACCTAACAAGATACCACTTTAATCATGGGTCTCTGATAGATCGTGTACCTCATTTCTAGCGTTTGCTGAGATTTTTCTTATTAACCCTAAGCAAGTATTTGATCCCTGGTAAGTATGCTGTAATTTTTTCACCGCTCATTCTTATCACGGTTCTTCAAGAAAAGTACAGTTCAACACATTTGTCCTATTTGGTTACAAATTTTGAAATTCAAAATATGTATCACACTAAGCTGTTAGCTCCATTTGGAATTTTAAAAAACTAAATTTTTCACTCAGTTAAAAAAAATTGCATTGTTTACTCCCATATCTACAATATAGCTTATAAGTGTATATTTGTATTGAAAACATAATTTTCTACAACTTTTATAATATTTAAATATTATTTAAGGTTTTAATAATATTTAAATATTTAAATAATACATTTAAAAACATAGTTCAACAAGTCCGAATAATCCATCACTTACTTATGACAGAATATTTGTTCAGTATCTTCTGTTTGTTCACTCTTGTGTAATATATCCTATTTTAAGAATCAAAAACTTCTCTTAATGTCAACACTACAGCCTCTTCACAATTCCTACTTATTCCTAATTACCCTTCAGGAGCAAATAAAATGAATTTATCCCAAATTTCTTTGCTTTGAAACAACTTCAGTGAAAATGGTGGTTGTCAACCATATCTACCATTCATATATCCCATTGTTTTCTGCATTAAATTTCATCTAATACTCCTTATGCCATCAGTGTCACTACAAAGGGGGACAGGGGATGAATCTCATCATGAACAAAGGTATATACACTAGATCTTAGGATGTTCAATCATTTCCTTACTCTATTATGTCCCATCTGAACTACTCATATTAAAATGAGCAACTATATGAACATGGTACTTTTAAGAAAGGATGTTCAAAAATTAATTCATATCTTGTACAAATTGGTATCCAAGAAATCATGACCTAATAGGCATCACATATGTGAATGAAAAAATTCACTTTCAGCAATGAATGTTGATGACACTCCTTTAGCAAGAGTTGTACCGAGCTACCCACAACTCCTCAGCACTCACTATTCTCATACATGCGGTCGGACAATGTCCAAGGGTGCAGTGATTCTGTCCAGAGGCTTTTCTGGGCCGTTAGAGCTGTCTCAGCCTGTGTACAGGGTTATACAGACACTCTAGGGCATTCATGACTCTGATCACTGGAGCAGCCCTGTACTAACTGCAAATTTATGGAGGAAACTTTCAAGTCCTCTTGCCCCCCAGTTGGGGTAACTCTGTTACCTATTTCATGTGGTCTCAGTTCTCCAACAAAAATGATCTCGGCCTGCTCATCTTACTTCCATTTCACTACATGGCATAACTAGAAGTTGACTAGGTATTCTGCTTTAATGTATATGCAAAGCCCTCTTGTTCAGGAATGTTTGTAGAATAATATTTCTAAATTAGGAATACAATTGGTCTTGTTCTTTCCTGAGGGATAAAATGTCATCTCTCTTCTTCTCTCCCTCTCTCCTTTCTTCCTAACTCAGCTAACCCTCTATCTGAAAGAATTACAAAGGAAGAAATCTAGGGCATTGTTTAGCATTCTCAGGAGGATTGGAAATGTTGGAATGACAGCGAGTATCACACATACACTGCTTGAAGTATTTTGTAGGATCCAAGGGAAGAGAAAATTTTGACATTCCAGAAAATTTAAGTCATCCTTTTAATATCAGGACCAGAAAGAAACAGGTCACACGGGCAAGAGCCATAAAACTAATTATCTTGACTCTTTCCAGAATACCTGAGCTATAAATGTACAGGGAATCCTGTAATCAGATGCAAAGTTGTGTATAATATACTTAGTTCCCAAATGTAACTAGGAATTTTATGTATATAATGTGAAAAATCGTTCCAAAGTATTTGAGACTCCAAAAACTTTCCTAGCTAGCATTCAATATTCTTGCTTAACTTCTCCTTATACCCCTAACTGTATTGAGCATGCATAGACACACAAAAGCTAGGATCAACTATTACCGCTTAAGAAAGAAAAGGAGGAAAAAGGCTGTATTATAGGGATTTAGTTTTCTTCCTCAACTCTTGAAGAAGCCTATTTGTATCAGCCCGTGTCAGACAACAAAGTACTTATCAATAAAGTTTTATGAATGTGGTCACATATGAAATATAAGAGCATTCAGTTTCTACCTCTCCTTTTCTCATAAATCCTACATCAGATAGACATTAGCTATATCTGCCAATGTTTCCACGGAATCTTAAAGACTATTCACTGCAAAGCTGGCAGTGTAGCCTGAAAGCAAGTTATGTCTGCGTTGCAACTTCACACTAAGTGGTTTAAAAATACAACTAAATGTGGCCTGTCTTTATCTTGATTATAAGACATAAATTATCCCAAGAATATTCTTAGTAAAAATTGGGTCTCCCGGTCAAGCCACTTCTATTAAGAAGGACACAGGTCAGTTTTTAGGAGTTTAGGTGTTATTTGGAAGTTAGGAGCATCTAAATATGGAATATAACTCCATTAAATTATAGTATATTTTATATCAAAGAGAAACGACAAAAATAAGAAATGTTTTAAGTATTTTTTCGTATAGCGTGTTCATATATAATTACTTCAGTAGTCTCAATGTAGTCATGCAATTGTTTGGGTAAAGAACTAAACTTGAAGTTAAATGGCATAGGTCTGAATTCTTATGGTTTATAACATTCATATATTTTATATGTTCCAGAATAATATGTAATTTCTAAGTTTATAACATAATAATTACAGAAATCTAGGTAAAGTAATACTTCTGTGACACAGTCTCTTCATCTACAAAATGGAATATTGCTTTTCTCCTTAAATTTATATTAAAAATTGGAGAAGTAATATATGTGAAAGAACCTTACATTAAATATGCAAGTTTTATTTGTTGAATTCAAACAGTCATTAAAGAACAAAATAAAACATTACATTTGGATTAACAAAGTAGATACATATATCTCAATCTGAGAAACCTTTAAGCTCTCTTGACCATAAAATGACATTGGATCCTATAAGAGAGTTTGGTAAATATTTGAAAGATATTTCAATTTCACACCTAAATGTTGATTCTGACATTTATTTCCTAAACTTATCATTTGTATACTTACCTGCTATTAAATCCACAGGGGTCATGTCACTAACTGTACGCCCACCGATTTTATTGAGAGGTATTCAGCAAGGCCCACAAAGTAAGTATTGAATTTTTTTAAAAAACAGACCCAAAACACCTAAAAGCAAAACACTTAGTAAATTCTTATAATCATGAAGATCACAAATTAGTGCTATTAGTAAGAAAGAAACTTCTAAACCAAATAAAGTCCTAATACCTCCAACGAATTTTGTCTCTCTGATACACACACACACGATTAAAAAAAAAATGAAGGAAATGTAAAAAAATAAATAAATGAAGGAAGTTCTGTGGGAAATGTCCATAATTTCATGCCCAGAATTTCCCTATCAATCTCTTTCCCCAAAGTTCTTCCGAGAAAATAAAGTTGCCTTTCTCTCAACGTTAACTCATCACTTTTCTCATAGCATTTTCAAAAGAAATATTTCCTGTCAGCCGGCCACTTAAACTTTGTGCTGTTAAAGAAATCCAAAAAGGTATCAATTTTGCAACAAAGGATAAAGAGGAGACGAAGTGAACCAACATGGCTTTTAAGCTAAATTGCCGTCACCTGTCACAGGTTGTCTAGCGAGCCTCAAGTTCCCTCTAATAAGCTTATGGAGGGTGCGGAGCAAAGGCACCTCAAGGTGCTCTGCGGGTTTTCCCCTGGTAAATTAGGCTGAAAGGAAAAGAGTCCCACCCCCCACCCCCAAACTTGGAGACCAGGGCTGCCCTGCCGAATGCTGTGCCCAGACCTCCTACTTCCACGCCCTTCCAGTCCTTTCCTCGGCTTGGAAAATTGGGCATGAGGCAAGCAAAAGGAAGGACAGAAGGCCAAAACGGGCATCCGGGAAGCCAAATTTCTGTCTCAAAAGCTCGTCTAGAAACGCGTACATAGCGCGTGCCTTGCGGACATCTCCTAAAACCCCGTTCACTGAAGCTAATTCCTCCCGAACGCCCCCACGCCGGCTGAGGATCGCAACCGCCCATCCGCCCCTCCAGCCTGTGCAGCCGCCCCCAAAACCTCCCGTGAATCGGGAAATGTCAAGGCAGCAGCGCTTGGGGAGCCGAGCAGCCTCGCCAGTTCCAAGTCTCTGGTTCGAGACCCCTCGCTTCGCCTCTTTGGGGAACTCACCTGGAGTCAGGTTTAGATGGCAGCCTCCACCCAGGGGACCGGGAAGCGGCCCCGGGAAGCGCCGCCGCGTCCTGTGAATAACGAGCGCAGCGCAGCGGAGCAGCTCCCCCTGGACTGGCCGCTCCCCGATTCCTCCCGCTCTGTCCGGGAACCGTCCCTCCGTTCTTTCCTCTCCCTCCCCTGCCTGCAGCCGCCGCGCTCCCTCCTCCTGCTGGCGGCTCAGGGCTGTGCTTCCGCCTCCCTCCTGCGGGCGCACGAGCTGCCCGCGCTGCTAATGAGCAGGCTCCAGGCTCCGCCCGGCCAGGGGTGCGCACACACCCCACGCCGGAGACGAGCTCCCGGGAGCGGAGCTATGGATACGCCTGGTGCGGCCGCTGGAGAAATGAACTGGAGGAGGCATCCAGCATCTCACACTTTCTGGCCACTCAGCTTAACTAAGCCATAACCCCAGACTTCTTCCTAAATCTCCAGTAATTTACAGGTGCTGAAAAGTCAATGAGGGGTTTGAGCACAATCTGTGTTAACAGTATTGCCAGTATAGAGATGCTAATCTGGCTAGATTCTAGGGATGAAATGTTCAAGGGACGGTATATGATTCTTTCTGGTGGTTATTTTGACATATTTTGGCTATACTTACAGATCTGTAAAATAAACCAGCAATCTTCTAATCATGACAACACAGATTCCTAATTGAAGGCAGCTGATACTTATTAAATACCAGGCTCTGTTTAATAGGCTCTTCTTTCCCAGCTGATCTTTACTACAATTCTGTGAGCACTACTAGCACCCCTATTCTATATTTTAAGAATTTGGGTTTAACTTTTAAAACAAGACGGTCTTAAAACAAGACTAAGGATCATGTCCAACCTTGCAGAGATTCTAAGTTTCTGAGCCTAAATAATAACTGAAATCTGTAGCTCCCACAACCCATAGCCTGTGTATAATGTGTTGCAGCATCTTGGATGGTACTGTGTAACTGAACCAACAAAGATAATAGGACCATCAGCAAATACACACCACGAGACTAATGAATACCTAGAATCCTAGTGAGACTTGTAAATAGTCAAGCACCCTAAGTAACAATAGTTCAAGTGCATGCTAAACATGGTGATTACTTATAAAAGAACAGCAACCAGTATGAGTGAAGACAGGCAAATAATGTTCAAAATGTTCAGAATCAATGTCCAGCCACTTATGAGTTGAATTCCCCACTCTAAAAAGGAGGCCAGATGTGATGTATTCTAAGAAGTCTACAATGGGCGTGGTCTTTTCGCAACCAAAAAGGGCTTTTTAAACACTTATTTCCCATTAAGAATATGCAATAGCTAATTAATATTAAATCTGAAAATCAGTGATAATTTATTTCAACTAACCTTACATGAAAAAATCATTACTCATTCAAGCTTTTAGAATTAGATTAAATAGCATTGAGTATCAAATTTACTTCAACCCATAGAAATAATAGACAGTTAATTAATAAAGTAAGTAATTTAATTAACTTTACTTTTGTGTCATGATGTATTTTTCCTTAGGAAAAGGATAAGACATTTTTTCCATGGTATAAAATACTAGAATATGACTTTTATATTTTTCTTCATGAAGATTAAAGAATTAATAAAATAAGTACAGACATATTGTCAACAAATCTATCCAGATCATTCATTCTCCACTCAAGAAATTATGCTAGGCAAGCTTTATTTCTCCATATGTACAAGGCAATTCAGAGGTCAAAAATTTTAAAACACTTCAATGAACATCAACCATTAATTAACTAAGAGTAGATTTTATTTATAAACAACTTTAAAAGACTATAAAAAAGGTATAACAAACTTCTACTTTATCAGTACGGCTACTCCTGTTGAACACAAAGATATATAATTATAGTTTTCTCCCTATTTAAAATATTTATTGATTCTGGCATAATAATGTCATACTCATCCCTCAATAATCAGTGTACATGGAACCAGAAATCTTTTCTTTCACCTAGTCAATTTAAGTATTTCTGTGTTTTGCATGTTAACACTCTATTTATTCTGTGTTTCTAGTGCTTATCCTCAAAATTTTTATAGTTCCGTTCACATATGAATTCTACCAATCAGCACTATATATAAATAATGCAACGTATAAAATGTGTTAAATAAATGGATGTAAGATTTATGCTAAATTTTTCACATAGTAAGTACTTCAAAACCCTTATTATTTTTCCTTAAGCTTTTATGTGCATATATTTTATCTCTCCAACTAAAGAATAAACTTCTAAATAAGAAGAGTTTTGTCTATAAATTTTACGCATTTTAATACATTATTAATCTAAAACCTTGGACTAGAGTTTGGAATTCTTTTATGTATTCATTTATTGATACAAAAAATAGGTGTCCATGCCATTTTTTCTAAACCTTGTGCAAGATGTAGGGTATACAATGATGTCCAGACTTTAGAGTCCTTGACCTCATGGCGTTTAAAGTGCAGTAATGTACAGTAATTTTAAAATCTATTTATTATTATTTAAAACAATAAATGAATACATTCTTGTCGAAAATAACTGAAAAGTCTGTCTGAATTCCCTGGCCAAGGCCAAAACATGAAAGCAAAAGAGCTGCCTGAAAACAGTGCAAGCCACTCTCCAGAGGGTTTCTCTGTTGAAACAGCACATCGCATTATGGAAATAATGAGAAAAATTAGTAACTGTGCAAACGACAACACATATGCATCTTTGTGGTTTCTGACCTTTTAGCATCGTCGAAGCAAGACCACAAACCTTTCAACACCAGGCGTGGTATTAATCTTGCACAGAATATAATGTTTTCACATATTTTATTCTGATTTCCTACAAAGTAATTTCAATTTCTAGCTAAAGCTAATGGATTTTTCTAGTGAAAACATTGTGTACCGAATGACTTTCCAGTGAGATCCGCGTACCATGCGCCATTTTCATGTTCGTGCTCATTTCTCTGAAGTCTGTTTGCCTTTAATTCACCATAATGAAATTCCTTGTGTACTTTTATTGGCAACCATTGCATAGTGACACTTGCATCCAAATGTAATTCCATTTGAGCTTGGCAGTGTTTGCTTTTTTATCAGAAGAGGAAAGTTAGAGGGAACAAGGGGCAAAGATGTGTGTAAGAATATCTGAGGGACCATCACAGCATCATCACAAATTCAAGATTTTTTTGAAACATTAGACAAGGGACTCACAGCCATGCCCTGGGATGGCTGAAACACTTCACAACCTGCTCATGTTTATGACCAAAATCATCACCTAAAATGAATTCAATGTGTCAATATCATAATATTGTTTGTGTATAAGTAATCATGAAGCAGTTAGGGAAGGGAGTATAATCTAGTAAGAAATTGGAACAAAAAGTGTTAGACAAAATTCAAGAAGATTTAAAAGAAGAAAATTAACCTGTCTGATCTGAACAGAATTGGAAAAGCACATCAATCATAGCTCTATTCATTGACCATAGACTTAAAGCATAACATAAAAATAAAGAAGGCAGATAACTCAGGAAATCATTTCTATTAAATCTACTCCGTAAAGTTTTCCCATACTTTTATTTTACTAACAGGAGCATACATTTAAATCTGACAAAATCATATATATTTTGTTGATTCAATTTGTAGCAGATAGAGGAGCATGTCCCAGTGCTATGACAGTGAGTTGTCACTATAACATACCACTGCTTTACATCTTACCCACAGGCTAAAATGTTTACCCCTAGAGTCGTGACTTTGTATATGACAGGAGATTGCTACTAAAAGTAAATATATTTGGCTGAAGGGTAGATACAACTTTAGGCCATTATATCATTCACTAAAATTTAGCTGGCATTTACATATTTACCTGCTTAGTTCATATGACAAATATGTTTGAGAGACTGCCATATACAAAAAAAAAAGATGGAACCATCTTACAAATTTAGAGATTACTTAAAGAAATGGAACTGAAGGGTTAACTGTGATGGCAAGAATGAAGAGAGCAAAACCAGAGGGTACTTCAAGGAGAACAGGCATGAGAGAGGCATTATAATTTGGAGGGTGCTATGATTTGAACCTATGTGCCCATCCAAAGTTTGTATGTTGAAACTAAAATCCCAGGACAATGACATCAAGAGATGGGGCTTTTGGTTAAGTGATTAAGTGAAGAAGGATCCACCCTCATGAATGAGATAAACGTCCTCGTAAAAGATGCTTTAGAGGAATGCCGGGCTCCTCAGTCTCTTCTGCCATGTCGTCACATTGTCCGTTTTTGCCCACTTTTGTCACGTGAAGACGAAGCAAGAAGGTGCCACCTCGGGACCAACTGCCAAATCTCCACTGCCTTGATTTCGGACTTCTCAGCCCCAGAACTGTGAGAAATACATTTCTGTTTTTTATGAATTACTCAATCTGTGGCATTTTGTTATAGCAGCATACAGACAAAAACAGGGTAAACAGCCTGGTGGGAGTGGATATTTTAGAAACTTGAGATGATTCAATGTCGCTGATTCTCCATTTTCTCATATGTAAAATGAAGGAAATAATGCTGATTACTTCATAGTTCATTGTACAAATTAAATTAACTATGTAAATAAAGCAATATAGTTCCTTTTATCTAGTATACATTGTTTAAGTGTTGTTGTCATTACATGAGGAAAACAAGAACTTCCCCAAACAGAAGGATGTGGGAACCAAAACTAAGATATAAGAAAGGACCAAAGTTCACTGTGACAATCTGGTCAAGCGCTGGTTAGGGAAGATAGCATAATGTTACGCATAGATATTATTATAGGATAATTTTCCTCCACCCCGAACTCCTCTAGCACTTTCCCTACGTCTTTCATTGCACTTCTTCATTTGTCTCTTTAATTACGGTTATTTATATAAATCTTTTAGCTTCCTACAAAAATAAGCTTGTAGTGGGACAGATTCTTGAGGATCTATGTCAAAGCAATTTTTCTATTTCCTACAGCAAGTAACCCAGTAGTAATCACACAGAATTTGTTAAAAGAATAAACATAGGAAGATTAATTTCCATTTTTTTCTTTGCTAATTTTTAATCAGAATTATACCATTGTTAGGGAGGGAGAAATTATAAATTGAGGACATGAGTATTAACATTTAAATCTGTTATTCTGCTTTATTTTAGAGCTTGCCATGTTTTGTGATTAAAAAAAGAAACAGGACATTCTATATAGCTGTTGCAAAACGTGTGGTCTGTTGGTGAACTAGCAGCACCAGCATTATCAAGATTTCCTTAGTTTGCAGGGCTACTGAGTCAGAATTCGCATTTTGACAAAACTCCAGGTGATTCATGCTCTGCATTTAAGTTGGAGAAGCACTGTTCTATAGTTCTCCTTATGTCCTAAATGCATTGTCAGTGAAAGAAAATACTATACGTATGATAATAATAACGGTAATATTAACAAAAATGTAACTATTAGTAATTTTCTATGCTCTCCCAGATACTAAGTCCTTTATTTAATACTTGTGATATTTCTGCGAAGTTGCAATTGATATCACCTACTAAACTGATACTCAGAAATCTGAAGTAATTCTCCAAGGTCACAAAGCTAGTGAATCACAAACCAGATTTTTAAACTCTTGCTGCTTCATTCCAAAGACTAAACCGTTTCTAACTCACGGTTAATACATTTGCTTCTGCCTTCCATTTCCTAAATATGGTTTCCTTTCTATTTCATTAGCTTTACTTATACATGACTGATTTTTAACCCTCTCTAACATTTGCAGAATATGGTGTACTATGGTTAATAAGGACAATACCAAGTAATATCATGTTGAGAAAGTGTGCAGAAGTAGCATCAAAAAACAGACTTTTTCCAAAATGTTTACTAAAAACTTTCAATAAAAACAAGATTTTCTACTTAGAATTTCTACCTTGCATAACTCAAATGGAGCATGATTATTAAAATGACAAAAAGATTCCGTAATTGCCTAAGAGCTAAGAATAAGAATTGCTATATAAAAAAGCATAAATATGCCATATGAATGACATGTATAAGAATCATGGGAGTGCTATTTGGTATTTAGTATTTAGTTCCATTCTGCAGCATGATCAAAAAGAAGCATCTGTATAGTTCACTGTGCATTATAGCACAATAAATCACCTCATTAGGCTCAGATATATGTAAAGATTTACAGTCTGGGAAAGTCCACTAGATATTCTTAATCACTTCTTAGACTGTACTGTCCCCCATATTTCTCTTTTTCTATAGAAAGGTTGCACATGGAAAGGCTTTATTTGAAATCCAGCAATGAATGGAATGTCTGTGAAGCAAGAAATAGATGGAAATTGACATTTTAAAAGAAAGTTTGGCTTCTGAAGAGATACAGCTGTGACCTTGGTCTTTTTGTTGGAGAGAAGTATTCCCTAGCCTTACTGTACTATTTTTCCCAAAGCACCCTCTCTATTGTTCTCCCTTCATCTCTGGCTCGTATCATATGGCCCCTCCCTCATTCTATCTGGTGAGTTCTGAGAAAAATGCTTAAATTCTGCAGAGAAGATTGAGAACAATGCTAAATATTCCTCAGAGAAGCAAAATATTATGTTAACAGTTTATATTTTCACATGAAATTGTCTATCTCTTCTCTCTGTCTCATGTGTGTATGTGTGTATGTGTGTATGTGTATATATATATATACATATAATATACAGTAGATATGTATATATAGAGTATAATATTCAGTATATATGTATATATAGTATAATATACCGTATATATGTATATATATACAGTGTGTGTGTGTATATATATATACATATATATATATATATGTATATATATATACTACCATTTACCTCCCAGGCTATACGTCCTGACATCTTAAAAGTAGAAAGCCCTCACAGGCCGCGGTTGCTCATGCCTGTAATCCCAGCACTTTGAGAGGCCGAGGCGTGCAGATCACCTGAGGTCGGGAGTTCAAGACCAGCCTGACCAACATGGTGAAACCCCATCTCTACTAAAAATACAAAAAATTAGCTGGGCGTTGTGTTGCGCACCTGTAATCCCAGCTACTCAGGAGGTGGAGGCAGGAGAATCACATGAACCCGGGAGTCGGAGGTTGTGTGAGCCGAGACCATGACATTGCACTGCAGCCTGGGCAATGAGAGCAAAACTCCATCTGAAAAATAAAGGTGGATAGGCCTTAAAAGACTTTTGAAAATGAGATTTGTCAAATATTTATTAGAGATGAAGAAAATAAGTGCGGACCCACACGTAACTTGTCTGAGGTCACAGAAGTAGGGACCCACACGTAACTTGTATGAGGTCACAGAGGTAGTCATGCTGCAGCAGCCTTATTGGTTTTCCTCTATGACATGCATTATTATTGTTTTTGATCATTTCAAGAGGTTTCTAGTCGATAGTGGGACAAAATTTCTAATTTGGGAACCTAATTTTCTCTGCAAATCTTCTTTACATCTCTAGCTTATTAATACACCTCAGAAGTGTTACAGGAATTAATTCGCAGGATTTTGAAGAATATTTTGAGGTATGCTGGGAAAAATCATGTCAAGTATCAATGATTAGAAACTAAACAATCAATATTAGATATTGTAAAATTATATTTAATCTTCCATATGGCATAAATAAGTTATTTTAATGTACAGTCGTTGTACTTTGTAAATTTGCATATAAAATATTTGAAAAAATAACTTTCAATATGTAAAATGTAAATATACAAAGGAAAGGATCGGAAAAAATAGATAAAAATAATCAGGCTAAGAAAACACTACAGTGTCACCCTCAGAAGACTATAGAAGGATTCTCACCCTCGAGAAACAGAGGAACTTGAACATGGAAATGACCCTCTGCTGGCCATACTGATTATGGTACATAATTTTAAAAGGCTTTTAGAGAGAAGGGAAATGTTTTATTATGCATTCAGCACAGTGTTATGGTGATGTTTCTTAATTATCAGCTATTTTTAAAATTCTTATAATCTTTCTATAGATGACAAAGTTACATAAATATGAAGGATAAGAAGGGCCCCTGCAAACCTGATAATACAATTCTCTTTTCAATGATAACGTATTTCTAAGCGCGCATCTCCTAATCATATTGATGTGCATTAAGTGTTCTTTTACCTACACCTGTCAAAGTGGCTAAAGTAATATTTCATGAGGAGATAATTTTTTCCTTTAGGTGACTTTTTCCGCATAATACTCTAACATTTCCAATTCCATCTTTCTCGAAAAAGTTTACATGATATACATATACAATTACTAAAATTTTGGCGGCATAAATAATTTAAATGGACTTTACTTCAAAGATAATATTTACTTTTAAAGTTGTAAACCTTTGAATCATCAATTAATTAGAATTATCTTTTTCTTTATAAATAAAGTTTTTTGTCCCTACATATTTATGATTTGGAAATTTTCACCTGGAAAATTTCATTTTCAGTTGTATGCCTTGTCTTTAGTATAAAATTCAGTATTTCAATTTCAATATAATTTTTTGATTTTTTTTAATGCAGAGAACAGAAAGGAATATCTTCAAATATAAACTACACAGAATCATTCTGTGAAACATCTTTCTGATCTGTGCATTCAGCTAACAGAGTTAAACCGTACTTTTGATTGAGCAGTTCTGAACACTCTTTCTGTAGAAAATGCAACTGGACATTTGCAGCGCTAAGAGGGTAGTAGTGGAAAAAGGAATATATTCAAATATAAAGTAAACAGAAGCATTCTGTGAAATTTTTTTCTGTTATCTGCAACTTCTTTCTGTTCTCTGCATTCAACTAACAGAGTTGAGCCTTACTTTTGAAGGAGCAGTTCCGAAACACTCTTTGTGTAGAAACTGAAATTGGACATTCGGAGAGCTAAGAGGATAAAAGTCGAAAAAGGAATATCTTCAGCTAAATACTACACAGAAGCATTCTGTGAAACTTATTTCTGATATGTGCATTCAACTAACAGAGTAAAACCATACTTTTGATTGAGCCATTATGAACACTCTTTCTGAAGAAAATGCAAGTGGACATTCGGAGCACTAAGAAGGTAATACAGGAAAAAGGAATATATTCAAATATAAACTACACAGAAGAATTCTGTGAAACTTCTTTCTGTTCTGTGCATTCAACTAACAGAGTTGAACCTTACTTTTGATTGAGCCGTCCTGAAACACTCATTCTGTAGAAATTGCAATTGGACATTCTGAGCGCTAAGTGGCCTATATTGGGAAAAAGAATATCTCCAAATAAAAACTACTCAGAAGAATTCTGTGAAACTTATTTCTGATCTGTGCATTCAGCTAACAGAGTTAAACCATACTTTTGATTGAGCAGTTATTAAACACTGTTTCTGTAGGAAATGCAAGTGGACATTAGGAGCGCTAAGATTGTAATAGTGGAAAAAGGAATATCCCCAAATAAAAACTACACAGAAGCATTCTCTGAAACTCCTTTCTGTTCTCTGCATTAAACTAACAGAGTTGAGCCTTACTTTTGAAGGAGCTGTTCTGAAACACTCTTTGTGTAGAAACTGCCAGTGGACATTCGGAACGCTAAGAGGGTAATAGTCGAAAAAGGAATATCTTCAACTAAATACTAAACAGAAGCATTCTGTGAAACTTCTTTCTTTTCTGTGCATTCAACTAAAAGAGTTGAACCTTACTTTTGATTGAGCCGTTCTGAAACACTCTTTCTGTAGAAAATGCAAGTGGTGATTCGGAGCGCTAAGAGGGTAATAGAGGAAAAAGGAATATTTTCAAATATAAACTACACAGAAGCATTCTGTAGAACTTCTTTCTGTTCCTTGCATTCAACTAACAATATTGAACCTTACTTTTGATTGACCAGTTCTGAAACTCTCTTTCTGTAGATACTGCAATTGGAAATTCTGAACGCTAAGAGTCCTATATTGGAAAAAGGAATATCTTCAAATAAAAACTACACAGAAGAATTCTGTGAAACTTCTTTCTGATCTGTGCATTCAACTAACAGAGTTAAACCATACTTTTGATTGAGCAGTTATGAACACACTTTCTGTAGAAAATGCAAGTGGACATTCGGAGCTCTAAGAGGGTAACAGTGGAAAAAGTAATATCGTCAAATAAGAACTACAGACAAGCATTCTGTGAAACTACTTTCTGTTCTGTGCATTCAAATAACAGAGTTGAACCTTACTTTTGATAGAGCCATTCTGAAACACTCTTTCTGTAGAAAATTCAATTGGACAATCTGAGCGATAAGAGGCCTATATTGGGAAAAAGAATATCTTCAAATAAAAACTACACAGAAACATTCTGTGACACTTTTTCTGATCTGTGCATTCAGCTAACAGAGTTAAATCATACATTTGATTGATCAGTTCTGAACACTCTTTCTGTAGAAAATACAACTGGACATTTGGAGCGCTAAGAGGGTAGTAGTGCAAAAAGGAATATATTCAAATATAAACTACACAGAAGCATTCTGTGAAACTTGTTTCTGTTCTGTGCATTCAACTAACATAGTTGAACCTTACTTTTGATTGAGCCTTTCTGAAACACTCTTTCTGTAGAAAATGCAATTGGACATTCTGAGCGCTAAGAGGCCTATATTGGTAAAAAGAATATCTTCATATAAACACTACACAGCAGCATTCTGTGAAACTTCTTTCTGATCTGTGCATTCAGCTAACAGAGTTAAACCATACTTTTGATTGAGCAGTTCTGAAACACTCTTTCTGTAGAAAATGCAACTGGACATTCAGAGCGCTAAGTGGGTAATAGTGGAAAATGGAATATCTTCAAATATAAACTACACAGAAGAATTCTGTGAAACTTATTTCTGATCTGTGCATTCACCTAACACAGTTAAACCATACTTTTGATAGAGCAGTTCTGAACACACTTTCTGTAGAAAATGCAAGTGGACATTCGGAGATCTAAGAGGCCTATATTGGTAAAAAGAATATCTTCATATAAACACTACACAGCAGCATTCTGTGAAGCTTCTTTCTGATCTCTGCATTCAGCTAACAGAGTTAAACCATACTTTTGATTGAGCAGTTCTGAAACACTCTTTCTGTAGAACATGCAACTGGACATTCAGAGTGCAAAGTGGGTAATAGTGGAAAATGGAATATATTCAAATATAAACTACACAGAAGCATTCTGTGAAACTACATTCTGTTCTGTGCATTCAACTAACAGAGTTGAACCTTAATTTTGATTGAGCAGTTCTGAAACACTCTTTCTGTAGAAAGTGTAATTGGATTTCTGAACGCTAAGAGTCCTATATTGAGAAAAATAATATCTTCAAATAAAAACTACAGAGATGCATTCTCTGAAACTACTTTCTGATCTGTGCATTCAGCTAACAGAATTAAATGATACATTTGATTTAGCAGTTCTGAAACACTCTTTCTGTAGAAAATGCAAGTGGACATTCGGTGCGCTAGGTTGGTAATTGTGGAAAAAGTAATATCTTCAAATAAAAACTACACAGAGGCATTCTCTGAAACTTCTTTCTGTTCTCTGCATTCAACTAACAGAGTTGAGCCTTATTTTTGAAGGAGCAGCCCTGAAACACACTTTCTGTAGAAACTGCAAGTGGACATTCCGAGCGCTACTAGGGTAATAGTGGAAAAAGGAATACCTTCAAATAAATACTACACAGAAGCAATCTGTGAAACTACTTTCTGTTCTGTGAATTCAACTAAAAGTGTTGAACCCTACTTTTCATTTTGCTGTTCTGAAACACTCTTTCTGTAGAAACTGCAATTGGATATTCAGAGCGCTAAGAGGCCTATATTTGAAAAAGGACTATCTTCAAATAAAAACTACACAGAAGCATTCTGTGAAACTTCGTACTGATATGTGCATTCAGCTAACAGAGATAAACCATACTTTTGATTGAGCAGTTCTGAACACTCTTTTTGTAGAAAATGCAGGTGGACATTCGGAGCGCTAAGAGGGTAATACTGAAAAAAGGAATATATTCAAATATAAACTACACAGAAGCATTCTGTGAAACTTCTTTCTGTTCTCTGCATTCAACTTACAGTGTTGAGCATTACTTTTGAAGGAGCAGTTCTGAAAAACTCTTTGTGTAGAAACTGCCAGTGGACATTCGGAGCGCTAAGAGGTTAATATTCAAAAAAGGAATATCTTCAACTAAATACTACACAGAAGCCTTCTCTGAAACTTATTTCTGATATGTGCATTTAACTAACAGAGTAAAACCGTATTTTTGATTGAGCCGTTCTGAACACTCTTTATGTAGAAAATGCAAGTGGACATTCGGAGCGCTAAGAGGGTAATAGTGGAAAAAGGAATATATTCAAATAAATACTACACAGAAGCATTCTGTGAAACTACTTTCTGTTCTGTGCATTCAACTAAAAGAGTTGAACCCTACTTTTGATTGAGCCATTCTGAAACACTCTTTCTGTAGAAACTGCAATTGGATATTCGGAGCGCTAAGAGGCCTATATTGGAAAAAGGACTATCTTCAAATAAAAACTACACAGAAGCATTCCGTGAAACTTCGTACTGGTCTGTGCATTCAGCTAACAGAATTAAACCATACTTTTGATTGAGCAGTTCGGAAACACTCTTTCTGTAGAAAATGCAAGTGGACATTGGGAGCGCTTAGAAGGTAATAGTGGAAAAAGGAACATCTTCAAATATAAACTACACAGAAGCATTCTATGAAACTTCTTTCTGTTCCGTTCATTCAACTAACAGAGTTGAACCTTACATTTGATTGAGCAGTTCAGAAACACTCTTTCTGTAGATACTGCAATTGGACATACTGAGCGCTAAGACTCCTATATTGGAGAAAGGAATATCTTCAAATAAAAAGTACACAGAAGCATTCTGTGAAAATTCTTTCTGATCTGTGCATTCAGCTAACAGAGTTAAACCATACTTTTGATTGAGCAGTTCTGAACACTCTTTCTGTAGAAAATGCAAGTGGACATTCGGAGCTCTAAGAGGGTAATAGTGGAAAAAGTAACATCGTCAAATATGAATTACAGAGAAGCATTCTGTGAAACTACTTTCTGTTCTGTGCATTCAAATAACAGAGTTGAGCCCTACTTTTGAAGGAGCAGTTCCGAAACACTCTTTGTGTA
This sequence comes from Symphalangus syndactylus, assembly GCF_028878055.3. Taxonomy (NCBI): domain Eukaryota; kingdom Metazoa; phylum Chordata; class Mammalia; order Primates; family Hylobatidae; genus Symphalangus; species Symphalangus syndactylus. Next base: position 103,297,089 of record NC_072439.2, read on the forward strand.
GAAACTGCAATTGGACAATCTGAGCGCTAGAGGCCTATATTGGGAAAAAGAATATCTTCAAATAAAAACTACACAGATGCATTCTGTGAAACTTATTTCTGATCTGTAAATTCAGATAACAGAGCTAAACCATATTTTTGATTGAGCAGTTATGAAACACTCTTTTTGTAGAAAATGCAAGTTGACGTTGGGAGCGCTAAGATTGTAATAGAGGAAAAAGGAATATCTCCAATTAAAAACTACACAGAAGCATTCTCTGAAACCCCTTTCTGTTCTCCGCATTCAACTAACAGAGTTGAGCCTTACTTTCGAAGGAGCAGTTCTGAAACACTCTTTGTGTAGAAACTGCCAGTGGATATTCGGAGCGCTAAGTGGGTAATATTCCAAAAAGGAGTATCTTCAACTAAATACTACACAGAAGCATTCTCTGAAACTTCTTTCTGTTCTGTGCATTCAACTAAGAGAGTTGAACCTGACATTTGATTGAGGCGTTCTGAAACACTCTTTCTGTAGAAACTGCAATTGGACATTCTGAGCGCTAAGAGGCCTATATTGGGAATAATAATATCTTCAAATAAAAACTACACAGAAGCATTGTTTGAAACTTATTTCCGATATGTGCATTCAGCTAACAGAGTTAAACCATACTTTTGATTGCGCAGTTCAGAACACTCTTTCTGTAGAAAATGCAAGTGGACATTCGGAGCGCTAAGAGGGTAATAGTGGAAAAAGGAATATATACAAATATAAACTACACAGAAGCATTCTGTGAAATTACTTTCTGTTCTGTGAATTCAACTACCAGGTTTGAACCTTAATTTTAATTGAGCCGTTCTGAAACACTCTTTCTGTAGAAACTGCAATTGGACATTCTGAGCGCTAAGAGGCCTATATTTGGAAAAACGAATATCTACAAATAAAAACTACACAGAAGCATTCTGTGAAACATCTTTCTGTTCTGTTCATTCAACTAAAAGAGTTGAACCTTAGTTTTGATTGAGCCGTTCTGAAACACCCTTTCTGTAGAAAATGCAAGTGGAGATTCGGAGCGCTAAGAGGGTAATAGTGGAAAAAGGAATGTCTTCAAATATAAACTACACAGAATCATTCTGTGAAACTTCTTTCTGATCTGTGCATTCAGGTAACAGAGTTAAACCATACTTTTGATTGAGCAGATCTGAACACTCTTTCTGTAGAAAATGCAACTGGACATTTGGAGCGCTAAGAGGGTAGTAGTGGAAAAAGGAATATATTCAAATATAAACTACACAGAAGCATTCTGTGAAACTTCTTTCTGATCTGAGCATTCAGCTAACAGAGTTAAACCATACTTTTGATTGAGCAGTTTTGAAACACTCTGTCTGTAGAAAATGCAACTGGATATTCGTAGCGCTAAGTGGGTAATAGTGGAAAAAATAATATGTTCAAATATAAACTACACAGAAACATTGTATGAAACTTCTTTCTGTTCTGTGCATTCAACTAACACAGTTGAACCTTACTTTTGATTGAGCCGTTCTGAAACACTCTTTCCGTAGAAACTGCAATTGGACATTCTGAGTGCTAAGAGGCCTATATTGGGAAAAATAATATCTTCAAATAAAAACTACACAGAAGCATTGTGTGAAACTTATTTCTGATATGTGCATTCAGCTAACAGAGTTAAACCATACTTTTGATTGCGCAGTTCCGAACACTCTTTCTGTAGAAAATGCAAGTGCACATTCGGAGCGCTAAGAGGGTAATAGTGGAACAAGGAATATATTCAAATATAAACTACACAGTATCATTCTGTGAAACTTCTTTCTGTTCTGTGCATTCAACTAACAGATTTGAACCTTATTTTTGATTGAGCCGTTCTGAAACACTCTTTCTGTAGAAACTGCAATTGGACATTCTAAGCGCTAAGAGGCCTACATTGGGATAAAGAATATCTTCAAATAAAAACTACACAGATACATTCTCTGAAACTTATTTCTGATCTGTAAATTCAGTTAACAGAGCTAAACCATATTTTTGATTGAGCAGTTATGAAACACTCTTTTTGTAGAAAATGCAAGTGGACATTGGGAGCGCTAAGATTGTAATAGAGAAAAAAGGAATATCTCCAATTAAAAACTACACAGAAGCATTCTCTGAAACCCCTTTCTGTTCTCCGCATTCAACTAACAGAGTTGAGCCTTACCTTCGAAGGAGCAGTTCTGAAACACACTTTGTGTAGAAACTGCCAGTGGATATTCGGAGCGCTAAGTGGGTAATAGTCCAAAAAGGAGTATCTTCAACTAAATACTACACAGAAGCATTCTGTGAAACTACTTTCTGTTCTGTGCATTCAACTAAGAGAGTTGAACCTGACATTTGATTGAGGCGTTCCGAAACACTCTTTCTGTAGAAACTGCAATTGGACATTCTGAGCGCTGAGAGGCCTATATTGGGAATAATAATATCTTCAAATAAAAACTACACAGAAGCATTGTTTGAAACTTATTTCTGATATGTGCATTCAGCTAACAGAGTGAAACCATACTTTTGATTGCTCAGTTCAGAACACTCTTTCTGTAGAAAATGTAAATGGACATTCGGAGCGCTAAGAGGTTAATAGTGGAAAAAGGAATATATTCAAATATAAACTACACAGAAGCATTCTGTGAAACTCCTTTCTCTTCTGTGCATTCAACTACCAGGGTTGAACCTTAATTTTGATTGAGCCGTTCTGAAACACTCTTTCTGTAGAAACTGCAATTGGACATTCTGAGCACTAAGAGGCCTATATTGGGAAAAAGAATATCTACAAATAAAAACTACACAGAAGCATTCTGTGAAACTTCTTTCTGTTCTGTTCATTCAACTAAAAGAGTTGAAACTTAGTTTTGATTGAGCCGTTCTGAAACACTCTTTCTGTAGAAAATGCAAGTGGAGATTCTGAGCGCTAAGAGGGTAATAGTGGAAAAAGTAATGTCTTCAAATATAAACTACACAGAATCATTCTGTGAAACTTCTTTCTGATCTGTGCATTCAGGTAACAGAGTTAAACCATATATTTGATTGAGCAGATCTGAACACTCTTTCTGTAGAAAATGCAACTGGACATTTGGAGCGCTAAGAGGGTACTAGTGGAAAAAGGAATATATTCAAATATAAACTACACAGAAGCATTCTGTGAAACTTCTTTCTGATCTGAGCATCAGCTAACAGACTTAAAACATTCTTTTGATTGAGCAGTTTTGAAACACTCTGTCTGTCGATAATGCAACTGGACATTCGTAGCGCTAAGTGGGTAATAGTGGAAAAAAGAATATGTTGAAATATAAACTACACAGAAGCATTGTATGAAACTTCTTTCTGTTCTGTGCATTCAACTAACATTGTTGAACCTTACTATTGATTGAGCCGTTCTGAAACACTCTTTCCGTAGAAACTGCAATTGGACATCCTGAGCGCTAAGAGGCCTATATTGGGAAAAATAATATCTTCAAATAAAAACTACACAGAAATATTGTGTGAAACTTATTTCTGATATGTGCATTCAGCTAACAGAGTTAAACCATACTTTTGATTGCGCAGTTCCGAACACTCTTTTTGTAGAAAATGCAAGTGGACATTCGGAGCGCTAAGAGGGTAATAGTGGAAAAAGGAATATATTCAAATATAAACTACACAGTAGCATTCTGTGAAAATTCTTTCTGTTCTGTGCATTCAACTAACAGATTTGAACCTTACTTTTCATTGAGCCGTTCTGAAACACTCTTTCTGTAGAAACTGCAATTGGACATTCTAAGCGCTAAGAGGCCTACAATGGGATAAAGAATATCTTCAAATAAAAACTACACAGATGCATTCTCTGAAACGTATTTCTGATCTGTAAATTCAGTTAACAGAGCTAAACCATATTTTTGATTGAGCAGTTATGAAACACTCTTTTTGTAGAAAATGCAAGTGGACATTGGGAGCGCTAAGATTGTAATAGAGGAAAAAGGAATATCTCCAATTAAAAACTACACAGAAGCATTCTCTGAAACCCCTTTCTGTTCTCCGCATTCAACTAACAGATTTGAGCCTTACTTTTGAAGGAGCAGTTCTGAAACACTCTTTGTGTAGAAACTGCCAGTGGATATTCGGAGCGCTAAGTGGGTAATAGTCCAAAAAGGAGTATCTTCAACTAAATACTACACAGAAGCATTCAGTGAAACTTCTTTCTGTTCTGTGCATTCAACTAAGAGAGTTGAACCTGACATTTGATTGAGGCGTTCTGAAACACTCTTTCTGTAGAAACTGCAATTGGACATTCTGAGCGCTGAGAGGCCTATATTGGGAATAATAATATCTTCAAATAAAAACTACACAGAAGCATTGTTTGAAAGTTATTTCTAATATGTGCATTCAGCTAACAGAGTTAAACCATACTTTTGATTGCTCAGTTCAGAACACTCTTTCTGTAGAAAATGTAAATTGACATTCGGAGCGCTAAGAGGGTAATAGTGGAAAAAGGAATATATTCAAATATAAACTACACAGAAGCATTCTGTGAAACTTCTTTCTGTTCTGTGCATTCAACTACCAGTGTTGAACCTTAATTTTGATTGAGCCGTTCTGAAACACTCTTTCTGTAGAAACTGCAATTGGACATTCTGAGCACTAAGAGGCCTATATTGGGAAAAAGAATATCTACAAATAAAAACTACACAGAAGCATTCTGTGAAACTTCTTTCTGTTCTGTTCATTAAACTAAAAGAGTTGAACCTTAGTTTGGATTGAGCCGTTCTGAAACACTCTTTCTGTAGAAAATGCAAGTGGAGATTCTGAGCGCTAAGAGGGTAATAGTGGAAAAAGGAATGTCTTCAAATATAAACTACACAGAATCATTCTGTGAAACTTCTTTCTGATCTGTGCATTCAGGTAACAGAGTTAAACCATATATTTGATTGAGCAGATCTGAACACTCTTTCTGTAGAAAATGCAACTGGACATTTGGAGCGCTAAGAGGGTACTAGTGGAAAAAGGAATATATTCAAATATAAACTACACAGAAGCATTCTGTGAAACTTCTTTCTGATCTGAGCATCAGCTAACAGACTTAAACCATACTTTTGATTGAGCAGTTTTGAAACACTCTGTCTGTAGAAAATGCAACTGGACATTCGTAGCGCTAAGTGGGTAATAGTGGAAAAAAGAATATGTTGAAATATAAACTACACAGAAGCATTGTATGAAACTTCTTTCTGATCTGTGCATTCAACTAACATAGTTGAACCTTACTTTTGATTGAGCCGTTCTGAAACACTCTTTCCGTAGAAACTGCAATTGGACATCCTGAGCGCTAAGAGGCCTATATTGGGAAAAATAATATCTTCAAATAAAAACTACACAGAAGCATTGTGTGAAACTTAATTCTGATATGTGCATTCAGCTAACAGAGTTAAACCATACTTTTGATTGCGCAGTTCCGAACACTCTTTTTGTAGAAAATGCAAGTGGACATTCGGAGCGCTAAGAGGGTAATAGTGGAAAAAGGAATATATTCAAATATACACTACACAGTAGCATTGTGTGAAACTTCTTTCTGTTCTGTGCATTCAACTAACAGATTTGAACCTTACTTTTGATTGAGCCGTTCTGAAACACTCTTTCTGTAGAAATTGCAATTGGACATTCTGAGCGCTAAGAGGCCTACATTGGGATAAAGAATATCTTCAAATAAAAACTACACAGATGCATTCTGTGAAACGTATTTCTGATCTGTAAATTCAGTTAACAGAGCTAAACCATATTTTTGATTGAGCAGTTATGAAACCCTCTTTTTGTAGAAAATGCAAGTGGACATTGGGAGCGCTAAGATTGTAATAGAGGAAAAAGGAATATCTCCAATTAAAAACTACACAGAAGCATTCTCTGAAACCCCTTTCTGTTCTCCGCATTCAACTAACAGAGTTGAGACTTACTTTTGAAGGAGCAGTTCTGAAACACTCTTTGTGTAGAAACTGCCAGTGGATATTCGGAGCGCTAAGTGGGTAATAGTCCAAAAAGGAGTATCTTCAACTAAATACTACACAGAAGCATTCTGTGAAACTTCTTTCTGTTCTGTGCATTCAACTAAGAGAGTTGAACCTGACATTTGATTGAGGCGTTCTGAAACACTCTTTCTGTAGAAACTGCAATTGGACATTCTGAGCGCTAAGAGGCCTTTATTGGGAATAATAATATCTTCAAATAAAAACTACACAGAAGCATTGTTTGAAACTTATTTCCGATATGTGCATTCAGCTAACAGAGTTAAACCATACTTTTGATTGCGCAGTTCAGAACAGTCTTTCTGTAGAAAATGCAAGTGGACATTCGGAGCGCTAAGAGGGTAATAGTAGAAAAAGGAATATATTCAAATATAAACTACACAGAAGCATTCTGTGAAACTTCTTTCTGTTCTGTGCATTCAACTACCAGTGTTGAACCTTAATTTTGATTGAGCCGTTCTGAAACACTCTTTCTGTAGGAACTGCAATTGGACATTCTGAGCGCTAAGAGGCCTATATTGGGAAAAAGAATATCTACAAATAAAAACTACACAGAAGCATTCTGTGAAACTTCTTTCTGTTCTGTTCATTCAACTAAAAGAGTTGAACCTTAGTTTTGACTGAGCCGTTCTGAAACACTCTTTCTGTAGAAAATGCAAGTGGAGATTCGGAGCGCTAAGAGGGTTATAGTGGAAAAAGGAATGTCTTCAAATATAAACTACACAGAATCATTCTGTGAAACTTCTTTCTGATCTGTGCATTCAGGTAACAGAGTTAAACCATACTTTTGCTTGAGCAGATCTGAACACTCTTTCTGTAGAAAATGCAACTGGACATTTGGAGCGCTAAGAGGGTAGTAGTGCAAAAAGGAATATATTCAAATATAAACTACACAGAAGCATTCTGTGAAACTTCTTTCTGATCTGAGCATTCAGCTAACAGAGTTAAACCATACTTTTGATTGAGCAGTTTTGAAACACTCTGTCTGTAGAAAATGCAAATGGACATTCGTAGCGCTAAGTGGGTAATAGTGGAAAAAAGAATATGTTCAAATATAAACTACACAGAAGCATTGTATGAAACTTCTTTCTGTTCTGTGCATTCAACTAACAGAGTTGAACCTTACTTTTGATTGAGCCATTCTGAAACACTCTTTCCGTAGAAACTGCAATTGTACATTCTGAGCGCTAAGAGGCCTATATTGGGAAAAATAATATCTTCAAATAAAAACTACACAGAAGCATTGTGTGAAACTTATTTCTGATATGTGCATTCAGCTAATAGAGTTAAACCATACTTTTGATTGCGTAGTTCCGAACACTCTTTCTGTAGAAAATGCAAATGGACATTCGGAGCGCTAAGAGGGTAATAGTGGAAAAAGGAATATATTCAAATATAAACTACACAGAAGCATTCTGTGAAACTTCTTTCTGTTCTGTGCATTCAACTACCAGGGTTGAACCTTAATTTTGATTGAGCCGTTCTGAAACACTCTTTCTGTAGAAACTGCAATTGGACATTCTGAGCACTAAGAGGCCTATATTGGGAAAAAGAATATCTACAAATAAAAACTACACAGAAGCATTCCGTGAAACTTCTTTCTGTTCTGTTCATTCAACTAAAAGAGTTGAACCTTAGTTTTGATTGAGCCGTTCTGAAACACTCTTTCTGTAGAAAATGCAAGTGGAGATTCTGAGCGCTAAGAGGGTAATAGTGGAAAAAGGAATGTCTTCAAATATAAACTACACAGAATCATTCTGTGAAACTTCTTTCTGATCTGTGCATTCAGGTAACAGAGTTAAACCATATATTTGATTGAGCAGATCTGAACACTCTTTCTGTAGAAAATGCAACTGGACATTTGGAGCGCTAAGAGGGTACTAGTGGAAAAAGGAATATATTCAAATATAAACTACACAGAAGCATTCTGTGAAACTTCTTTCTGATCTGAGCATCAGCTAACAGACTTAAACCATACTTTTGATTGAGCAGTTTTGAAACACTCTGTCTGTAGAAAATGCAACTGGACATTCGTAGCGCTAAGTGGGTAATAGTGGAAAAAAGAATATGTTGAAATATAAACTACACAGAAGCATTGTATGAAACTTCTTTCTGATCTGTGCATTCAACTAACGTAGTTGAACCTTACTTTTGATTGAGCCGTTCTGAAACACTCTTTCCGTAGAAACTGCAATTGGACATCCTGAGCGCTAAGAGGCCTATATTGGGAAAAATAATATCTTCAAATAAAAACTACACAGAAGCATTGTGTGAAACTTATTTCTGATATGTGCATTCAGCTAACAGAGTTAAACCATACTTTTGATTGCGCAGTTCCGAACACTCTTTTTGTAGAAAATGCAAGTGGACATTCGGAGCGCTAAGAGGGTAATAGTGGAAAAAGGAATATATTCAAATATAAACTACACAGTAGCATTGTGTGAAACTTCTTTCTGTTCTGTGCATTCAACTAACAGAATTGAACCTTACTTTTGATTGAGCCGTTCTGAAATACTCTTTCTGTAGAAACTGCAATTGGACATTCTAAGCGCTAAGAGGCCTATATTGGGAAAAAGAATATCTTCAAATAAAAACTACACAGATACATTCTCTGAAACTTATTTCTGATCTGTAAATTCAGTTAACAGAGCTAAACCATATTTTTGATTGAGCAGTTATGAAACACGCTTTTTGTAGAAAATGCAAGTGGACATTCGGAGCGCTAAGATTGTAATAGAGGAAAAAGGAATATCTCCAATTAAAAACTACACAGAAGCATTCTCTGAAACCCCTTTCTGTTCTCCGCATTCAACTAACAGAGTTGAGCCTTACTTTTGAAGGAGCAGTTCTGAAACACTCTTTGTGTAGAAACTGCCAGTGGATATTCGGAGCGCTAAGTGGGTAATAGTCCAAAAAGGAGTATCTTCATCTAAATACTACACAGAAGCATTCTGTGAAACTTCTTTCTGTTCTGTGCATTCAACTAAGAGAGTTGAACCTGACATTTGATTGAGGCGTTCTGAAACACTCTTTCTGTAGAAACTGCAATTGGACATTCTGAGCGCTAAGAGGCCTATATTGGGAATAATAATATCTTCAAATAAAAACTACACAGAAGCATTGTTTGAAACTTATTTCCGATATGTGCATTCAGCTAACAGAGTTAAACCATACTTTTGATTGCGCAGTTCAGAACACTCTTTCTGTAGAAAATGCAAGTGGACATTCGGAGCGCTAAGAGGGTAATAGTGGAAAAAGGAATATATTCAAATATAAACTACACAGAAGCATTCTGTGAAATTACTTTCTGTTCTGTGAATTCAACTACCAGGTTTGAACCTTAATTTTGATTGAGCCGTTCTGAAACACTCTTTCTGTAGAAACTGCAATTGGACATTCTGAGTGCTAAGAGGCCTATATTGGGAAAAAGAATATCTACAAATAAAAACTACACAGAAGCATTCTGTGAAACTTCTTTCTGTTCTGTTCATTCAACTAAAAGAGTTGAACGTTAGTTTTGATTGAGCCGTTCTGAAACACTCTTTCTGTAGAAAATGCAAGTGGAGATTCGGAGCGCTAAGAGGCCTATATTGGGAAAAAGAATATCTACAAATAAAAACTACACAGAAGCATTCTGTGAAACTTCTTTCTGTTCTGTTCATTCAACTAAAAGAGTTGAACCTTAGTTTTGATTGAGCCGTTCTGAAACACTCTTTCTGTAGAAAATGCAAGTGGAGATACGGAGCGCTAAGAGGTTTATAGTGGAAAAAGGAATGTCTTCAAATATAAACTACACAGAATCATTCTGTGAAACTTCTTTCTGATCTGTGCATTCAGGTAACAGAGTTAAACCACACTTTTGCTTGAGCAGATCTGAACACTCTTTCTGTAGAAAATGCAACTGGACATTTGGAGCGCTAAGAGGGTAGTAGTGCAAAAAGGAATATATTCAAAAATAAACTACACAGAAGCATTCTGTGAAACTTCTTTCTGATCTGAGCATTCAGCTAACAGAGTTAAACCATACTTTTGATTGAGCAGTTTTGAAACACTCTGTCTGTAGAAAATGCAAATGGACATTCGTAGCGCTAAGTGGGTAATAGTGGAAAAAAGAATATGTTCAAATATAAACTACACAGAAGCATTGTATGAAACTTCTTTCTGTTCTGTGCATTCAACTAACAGAGTTGAACCTTACTTTTGATTGAGCCATTCTGAAACACTCTTTCCGTAGAAACTGAAATTGGACATTCTGAGCGCTAAGAGGCCTCTATTGGGAAAAAAAATATCTTCAAATAAAAACTACACGGAAGCATTGTGTGAAACTTATTTCTGATATGTGCATTCAGCTAATAGAGTTAAACCATACTTTTGATTGCGTAGTTCCGAACACTCTTTCTGTAGAAAATGCAAGTGGACATTCGGAGCGCTAAGAGGGTAATAGTGGAAAAAGGAATATATTCAAATATACACTACACAGTAGCATTGTGTGAAACTTCTTTCTGTTCTGTGCATTCAACTAACAGATTTGAACCTTACTTTTGATTGAGCCGTTCTGAAACACTCTTTCTGTAGAAATTGCAATTGGACATTCTGAGCGCTAAGAGGCCTACATTGGGATAAAGAATATCTTCAAATAAAAACTACACAGATGCATTCTGTGAAACGTATTTCTGATCTGTAAATTCAGTTAACAGAGCTAAACCATATTTTTGATTGAGCAGTTATGAAACCCTCTTTTTGTAGAAAATGCAAGTGGACATTGGGAGCGCTAAGATTGTAATAGAGGAAAAAGGAATATCTCCAATTAAAAACTACACAGAAGCATTCTCTGAAACCCCTTTCTGTTCTCCGCATTCAACTAACAGAGTTGAGACTTACTTTTGAAGGAGCAGTTCTGAAACACTCTTTGTGTAGAAACTGCCAGTGGATATTCGGAGCGCTAAGTGGGTAATAGTCCAAAAAGGAGTATCTTCAACTAAATACTACACAGAAGCATTCTGTGAAACTTCTTTCTGTTCTGTGCATTCAACTAAGAGAGTTGAACCTGACATTTGATTGAGGCGTTCTGAAACACTCTTTCTGTAGAAACTGCAATTGGACATTCTGAGCGCTAAGAGGCCTTTATTGGGAATAATAATATCTTCAAATAAAAACTACACAGAAGCATTGTTTGAAACTTATTTCCGATATGTGCATTCAGCTAACAGAGTTAAACCATACTTTTGATTGCGCAGTTCAGAACAGTCTTTCTGTAGAAAATGCAAGTGGACATTCGGAGCGCTAAGAGGGTAATAGTAGAAAAAGGAATATATTCAAATATAAACTACACAGAAGCATTCTGTGAAACTTCTTTCTGTTCTGTGCATTCAACTACCAGTGTTGAACCTTAATTTTGATTGAGCCGTTCTGAAACACTCTTTCTGTAGAAACTGCAATTGGACAATCTGAGCACTAAGAGGCCTATATTGGGAAAAAGAATATCTACAAATAAAAACTACACAGAAGCATTCTGTGAAACTTCTTTCTGTTCTGTTCATTAAACTAAAAGAGTTGAACCTTAGTTTTGATTGAGCCGTTCTGAAACACTCTTTCTGTAGAAAATGCAAGTGGAGATTCTGAGCGCTAAGAGGGTAATAGTGGAAAAAGGAATGTCTTCAAATATAAACTACACAGAATCATTCTGTGAAACTTCTTTCTGATCTGTGCATTCAGGTAACAGAGTTAAACCATATATTTGATTGAGCAGATCTGAACACTCTTTCTGTAGAAAATGCAACTGGACATTTGGAGCGCTAAGAGGGTACTAGTGGAAAAAGGAATATATTCAAATATAAACTACACAGAAGCATTCTGTGAAACTTCTTTCTGATCTGAGCATCAGCTAACAGACTTAAACCATACTTTTGATTGAGCAGTTTTGAAACACTCTGTCTGTAGAAAATGCAACTGGACATTCGTAGCGCTAAGTGGGTAATAGTGGAAAAAAGAATATGTTGAAATATAAACTACACAGAAGCATTGTATGAAACTTCTTTCTGATCTGTGCATTCAACTAACATAGTTGAACCTTACTTTTGATTGAGCCGTTCTGAAACACTCTTTCCGTAGAAACTGCAATTGGACATCCTGAGCGCTAAGAGGCCTATATTGGGAAAAATAATATCTTCAAATAAAAACTACACAGAAGCATTGTGTGAAACTTAATTCTGAAATGTGCATTCAGCTAACAGAGTTAAACCATACTTTTGATTGCGCAGTTCCGAACACTCTTTTTGTAGAAAATGCAAGTGGACATTCGGAGCGCTAAGAGGGTAATAGTGGAAAAAGGAATATATTCAAATATACACTACACAGTAGCATTGTGTGAAACTTCTTTCTGTTCTGTGCATTCAACTAACAGATTTGAACCTTACTTTTGATTGAGCCGTTCTGAAACACTCTTTCTGTAGAAATTGCAATTGGACATTCTGAGCGCTAAGAGGCCTACATTGGGATAAAGAATATCTTCAAATAAAAACTACACAGATGCATTCTGTGAAACGTATTTCTGATCTGTAAATTCAGTTAACAGAGCTAAACCATATTTTTGATTGAGCAGTTATGAAACCCTCTTTTTGTAGAAAATGCAAGTGGACATTGGGAGCGCTAAGATTGTAATAGAGGAAAAAGGAATATCTCCAATTAAAAACTACACAGAAGCATTCTCTGAAACCCCTTTCTGTTCTCCGCATTCAACTAACAGAGTTGAGACTTACTTTTGAAGGAGCAGTTCTGAAACACTCTTTGTGTAGAAACTGCCAGTGGATATTCGGAGCGCTAAGTGGGTAATCGTCCAAAAAGGAGTATCTTCAACTAAATACTACACAGAAGCATTCTGTGAAACTTCTTTCTGTTCTGTGCATTCAACTAAGAGAGTTGAACCTGACATTTGATTGAGGCGTTCTGAAACACTCTTTCTGTAGAAACTGCAATTGGACATTCTGAGCGCTAAGAGGCCTTTATTGGGAATAATAATATCTTCAAATAAAAACTACACAGAAGCATTGTTTGAAACTTATTTCCGATATGTGCATTCAGCTAACAGAGTTAAACCATACTTTTGATTGCGCAGTTCAGAACAGTCTTTCTGTAGAAAATGCAAGTGGACATTCGGAGCGCTAAGAGGGTAATAGTAGAAAAAGGAATATATTCAAATATAAACTACACAGAAGCATTCTGTGAAATTACTTTCTGTTCTGTGAATTCAACTACCAGGTTTGAACCTTAATTTTGATTGAGCCGTTCTGAAACACTCTTTCTGTAGGAACTGCAATTGGACATTCTGAGCGCTAAGAGGCCTATATTGGGAAAAAGAATATCTACAAATAAAAACTACACAGAAGCATTCTGTGAAACTTCTTTCTGTTCTGTTCATTCAACTAAAAGAGTTGAACCTTAGTTTTGACTGAGCCGTTCTGAAACACTCTTTCTGTAGAAAATGCAAGTGGAGATTCGGAGCGCTAAGAGGGTTATAGTGGAAAAAGGAATGTCTTCAAATATAAACTACACAGAATCATTCTGTGAAACTTCTTTCTGATCTGTGCATTCAGGTAACAGAGTTAAACCATACTTTTGCTTGAGCAGATCTGAACACTCTTTCTGTAGAAAATGCAACTGGACATTTGGAGCGCTAAGAGGGTAGTAGTGCAAAAAGGAATATATTCAAATATAAACTACACAGAAGCATTCTGTGAAACTTCTTTCTGATCTGAGCATTCAGCTAACAGAGTTAAACCATACTTTTGATTGAGCAGTTTTGAAACACTCTGTCTGTAGAAAATGCAAATGGACATTCGTAGCGCTAAGTGGGTAATAGTGGAAAAAAGAATATGTTCAAATATAAACTACACAGAAGCATTGTATGAAACTTCTTTCTGTTCTGTGCATTCAACTAACAGAGTTGAACCTTACTTTTGATTGAGCCATTCTGAAACACTCTTTCCGTAGAAACTGCAATTGTACATTCTGAGCGCTAAGAGGCCTATATTGGGAAAAATAATATCTTCAAATAAAAACTACACAGAAGCATTGTGTGAAACTTATTTCTGATATGTGCATTCAGCTAATAGAGTTAAACCATACTTTTGATTGCGTAGTTCCGAACACTCTTTCTGTAGAAAATGCAAATGGACATTCGGAGCGCTAAGAGGGTAATAGTGGAAAAAGGAATATATTCAAATATAAACTACACAGAAGCATTCTGTGAAACTTCTTTCTGTTCTGTGCATTCAACTACCAGGGTTGAACCTTAATTTTGATTGAGCCGTTCTGAAACACTCTTTCTGTAGAAACTGCAATTGGACATTCTGAGCACTAAGAGGCCTATATTGGGAAAAAGAATATCTACAAATAAAAACTACACAGAAGCATTCCGTGAAACTTCTTTCTGTTCTGTTCATTCAACTAAAAGAGTTGAACCTTAGTTTTGATTGAGCCGTTCTGAAACACTCTTTCTGTAGAAAATGCAAGTGGAGATTCTGAGCGCTAAGAGGGTAATAGTGGAAAAAGGAATGTCTTCAAATATAAACTACACAGAATCATTCTGTGAAACTTCTTTCTGATCTGTGCATTCAGGTAACAGAGTTAAACCATATATTTGATTGAGCAGATCTGAACACTCTTTCTGTAGAAAATGCAACTGGACATTTGGAGCGCTAAGAGGGTACTAGTGGAAAAAGGAATATATTCAAATATAAACTACACAGAAGCATTCTGTGAAACTTCTTTCTGATCTGAGCATCAGCTAACAGACTTAAACCATACTTTTGATTGAGCAGTTTTGAAACACTCTGTCTGTAGAAAATGCAACTGGACATTCGTAGCGCTAAGTGGGTAATAGTGGAAAAAAGAATATGTTGAAATATAAACTACACAGAAGCATTGTATGAAACTTCTTTCTGATCTGTGCATTCAACTAACGTAGTTGAACCTTACTTTTGATTGAGCCGTTCTGAAACACTCTTTCCGTAGAAACTGCAATTGGACATCCTGAGCGCTAAGAGGCCTATATTGGGAAAAATAATATCTTCAAATAAAAACTACACAGAAGCATTGTGTGAAACTTATTTCTGATATGTGCATTCAGCTAACAGAGTTAAACCATACTTTTGATTGCGCAGTTCCGAACACTCTTTTTGTAGAAAATGCAAGTGGACATTCGGAGCGCTAAGAGGGTAATAGTGGAAAAAGGAATATATTCAAATATAAACTACACAGTAGCATTGTGTGAAACTTCTTTCTGTTCTGTGCATTCAACTAACAGAATTGAACCTTACTTTTGATTGAGCCGTTCTGAAATACTCTTTCTGTAGAAACTGCAATTGGACATTCTAAGCGCTAAGAGGCCTATATTGGGAAAAAGAATATCTTCAAATAAAAACTACACAGATACATTCTCTGAAACTTATTTCTGATCTGTAAATTCAGTTAACAGAGCTAAACCATATTTTTGATTGAGCAGTTATGAAACACGCTTTTTGTAGAAAATGCAAGTGGACATTCGGAGCGCTAAGATTGTAATAGAGGAAAAAGGAATATCTCCAATTAAAAACTACACAGAAGCATTCTCTGAAACCCCTTTCTGTTCTCCGCATTCAACTAACAGAGTTGAGCCTTACTTTTGAAGGAGCAGTTCTGAAACACTCTTTGTGTAGAAACTGCCAGTGGATATTCGGAGCGCTAAGTGGGTAATAGTCCAAAAAGGAGTATCTTCATCTAAATACTACACAGAAGCATTCTGTGAAACTTCTTTCTGTTCTGTGCATTCAACTAAGAGAGTTGAACCTGACATTTGATTGAGGCGTTCTGAAACACTCTTTCTGTAGAAACTGCAATTGGACATTCTGAGCGCTAAGAGGCCTATATTGGGAATAATAATATCTTCAAATAAAAACTACACAGAAGCATTGTTTGAAACTTATTTCCGATATGTGCATTCAGCTAACAGAGTTAAACCATACTTTTGATTGCGCAGTTCAGAACACTCTTTCTGTAGAAAATGCAAGTGGACATTCGGAGCGCTAAGAGGGTAATAGTGGAAAAAGGAATATATTCAAATATAAACTACACAGAAGCATTCTGTGAAATTACTTTCTGTTCTGTGAATTCAACTACCAGGTTTGAACCTTAATTTTGATTGAGCCGTTCTGAAACACTCTTTCTGTAGAAACTGCAATTGGACATTCTGAGTGCTAAGAGGCCTATATTGGGAAAAAGAATATCTACAAATAAAAACTACACAGAAGCATTCTGTGAAACTTCTTTCTGTTCTGTTCATTCAACTAAAAGAGTTGAACGTTAGTTTTGATTGAGCCGTTCTGAAACACTCTTTCTGTAGAAAATGCAAGTGGAGATTCGGAGCGCTAAGAGGCCTATATTGGGAAAAAGAATATCTACAAATAAAAACTACACAGAAGCATTCTGTGAAACTTCTTTCTGTTCTGTTCATTCAACTAAAAGAGTTGAACCTTAGTTTTGATTGAGCCGTTCTGAAACACTCTTTCTGTAGAAAATGCAAGTGGAGATACGGAGCGCTAAGAGGTTTATAGTGGAAAAAGGAATGTCTTCAAATATAAACTACACAGAATCATTCTGTGAAACTTCTTTCTGATCTGTGCATTCAGGTAACAGAGTTAAACCACACTTTTGCTTGAGCAGATCTGAACACTCTTTCTGTAGAAAATGCAACTGGACATTTGGAGCGCTAAGAGGGTAGTAGTGCAAAAAGGAATATATTCAAACATAAACTACACAGAAGCATTCTGTGAAACTTCTTTCTGATCTGAGCATTCAGCTAACAGAGTTAAACCATACTTTTGATTGAGCAGTTTTGAAACACTCTGTCTGTAGAAAATGCAAATGGACATTCGTAGCGCTAAGTGGGTAATAGTGGAAAAAAGAATATGTTCAAATATAAACTACACAGAAGCATTGTATGAAACTTCTTTCTGTTCTGTGCATTCAACTAACAGAGTTGAACCTTACTTTTGATTGAGCCATTCTGAAACACTCTTTCCGTAGAAACTGCAATTGGACATTCTGAGCGCTAAGAGGCCTCTATTGGGAAAAAAAATATCTTCAAATAAAAACTACACGGAAGCATTGTGTGAAACTTATTTCTGATATGTGCATTCAGCTAATAGAGTTAAACCATACTTTTGATTGCGTAGTTCCGAACACTCTTTCTGTAGAAAATGCAAGTGGACATTCGGAGCGCTAAGAGGGTAATAGTGGAAAGAGGAATATATCCAAATATAAACTACACAGTAGCATTCTGTGAAACTTCTTTCTGTTCTGCGCATTCAACTAACAGAGTTGAACCTTACTTTTGATTGAGCCGTTCTGAAATACTCTTTCTGTAGAAACTGCAATTGGACATTCTAAGCGCTAAGAGGCCTACATTGGGAAAAAGAATATCTTCAAATAAAAACTACACAGATACATTCTCTGAAACTTATTTCTGATCTGAAAATTCAGTTAACAGAGCTAAACCATATTTTTGATTGAGCAGTTATGAAACACGCTTTTTGTAGAAAATGCAAGTGGACATTCGGAGCGCTAAGATTGTAATAGAGGAAAAAGGAATATCTCCAATTAAAAACTACACAGAAGCATTCTCTGAAACCCCTTTCTGTTCTCCGCATTCAACTAACAGAGTTGAGCCTTACTTTTGAAGGAGCAGTTCTGAAACACTCTTTGTGTAGAAACTGCCAGTGGATATTCGGAGCGCTAAGTGGGTAATAGTCCAAAAAGGAGTATCTTCATCTAAATACTACACAGAAGCATTCTGTGAAACTTCTTTCTGTTCTGTGCATTCAACTAAGAGAGTTGAACCTGACATTTGATTGAGGCGTTCTGAAACACTCTTTCTGTAGAAACTGCAATTGGACATTCTGAGCGCTAAGAGGCCTATATTGGGAATTATAATATCTTCAAATAAAAACTACACAGAAGCATTGTTTGAAACTTATTTCCGATATGTGCATTCAGCTAACAGAGTTAAAACATACTTTTGATTGCGCAGTTCAGAACACTCTTTCTGTAGAAAATGCAAGTGGACATTCGGAGCGCTAAGAGGGTAATAGTGGAAAAAGGAATATATTCAAATATAAACTACACAGAAGCATTCTGTGAAATTACTTTCTGTTCTGTGAATTCAACTACCAGGTTTGAACCTTAATTTTGATTGAGCCGTTCTTAAACACTCTTTCTGTAGAAACTGCAATTGGACATTCTGAGCGCTAAGAGGCCTATATTGGGAAAAAGAATATCTACAAATAAAAACTACACAGAAGCATTCTGTGAAACTTCTTTCTGTTCTGTTCATTCAACTAAAAGAGTTGAACCTTAGTTTTGATTGAGCCGTTCTGAAACACTCTTTCTGTAGAAAATGCAAGTGGAAATACGGAGCGCTAAGAGGGTTATAGTGGAAAAAGGAATGTCTTCAAATATAAACTACACAGAATCATTCTGTGAAACTTCTTTCTGATCTGTGCATTCAGGTAACAGAGTTAAACCACACTTTTGCTTGAGCAGATCTGAACACTCTTTCTGTAGAAAATGCAACTGGACATTTGGAGCGCTAAGAGGGTAGTAGTGCAAAAAGGAATATATTCAAACATAAACTACACAGAAGCATTCTGTGAAACTTCTTTCTGATCTGAGCATTCAGCTAACAGAGTTAAACCATACTTTTGATTGAGCAGTTTTGAAACACTCTGTCTGTAGAAAATGCAAATGGACATTCGTAGCGCTAAGTGGGTAATAGTGGAAAAAAGAATATGTTCAAATATAAACTACACAGAAGCATTGTATGAAACTTCTTTCTGTTCTGTGCATTCAACTAACAGAGTTGAACCTTACTTTTGATTGAGCCATTCTGAAACAGTCTTTCCGTAGAAACTGCAATTGGACATTCTGAGCGCTAAGAGGCCTCTATTAGGAAAAATAATATCTTCAAATAAAAACTACACGGAAGCATTGTGTGAAACTTATTTCTGATATGTGCATTCAGCTAATAGAGTTAAACCATACTTTTGATTGCGTAGTTCCGAACACTCTTTCTGTAGAAAATGCAAGTGGACATTCGGAGCGCTAAGAGGGTAATAGTGGAAAGAGGAATATATCCAAATATAAACTACACAGTAGCATTCTGTGAAACTTCTTTCTGTTCTGCGCATTCAACTAACAGAGTTGAACCTTACTTTTGATTGAGCCGTTCTGAAATACTCTTTCTGTAGAAACTGCAATTGGACATTCTAAGCGCTAAGAGGCCTACATTGGGAAAAAGAATATCTTCAAATAAAAACTACACAGATACATTCTCTGAAACTTATTTCTGATCTGAAAATTCAGTTAACAGAGCTAAACCATATTTTTGATTGAGCAGTTATGAAACACGCTTTTTGTAGAAAATGCAAGTGGACATTCGGAGCGCTAAGATTGTAATAGAGGAAAAAGGAATATCTCCAATTAAAAACTACACAGAAGCATTCTCTGAAACCCCTTTCTGTTCTCCGCATTCAACTAACAGAGTTGAGCCTTACTTTTGAAGGAGCAGTTCTGAAACACTCTTTGTGTAGAAACTGCCAGTGGATATTCGGAGCGCTAAGTGGGTAATAGTCCAAAAAGGAGTATCTTCATCTAAATACTACACAGAAGCATTCTGTGAAACTTCTTTCTGTTCTGTGCATTCAACTAAGAGAGTTGAACCTGACATTTGATTGAGGCGTTCTGAAACACTCTTTCTGTAGAAACTGCAATTGGACATTCTGAGCGCTAAGAGGCCTATATTGGGAATTATAATATCTTCAAATAAAAACTACACAGAAGCATTGTTTGAAACTTATTTCCGATATGTGCATTCAGCTAACAGAGTTAAACCATACTTTTGATTGCGCAGTTCAGAACACTCTTTCTGTAGAAAATGCAAGTGGACATTCGGAGCGCTAAGAGGGTAATAGTGGAAAAAGGAATATATTCAAATATAAACTACACAGAAGCATTCTGTGAAATTACTTTCTGTTCTGTGAATTCAACTACCAGGTTTGAACCTTAATTTTGATTGAGCCGTTCTGAAACACTCTTTCTGTAGAAACTGCAGTTGGACATTCTGAGCGCTAAGAGGCCTATATTGGGAAAAAGAATATCTACAAATAAAAACTACACAGAAGCATTCTGTGAAACTTCTTTCTGTTCTGTTCATTCAACTAAAAGAGTTGAACCTTAGTTTTGATTGAGCCGTTCTGAAACACTCTTTCTGTAGAAAATGCAAGTGGAGATACGGAGCGCTAAGAGGTTTATAGTGGAAAAAGGAATGTCTTCAAATATAAACTACACAGAATCATTCTGTGAAACTTCTTTCTGATCTGTGCATTCAGGTAACAGAGTTAAACCACACTTTTGCTTGAGCAGATCTGAACACTCTTTCTGTAGAAAATGCAACTGGACATTTGGAGCGCTAAGAGGGTAGTAGTGCAAAAAGGAATATATTCAAACATAAACTACACAGAAGCATTCTGTGAAACTTCTTTCTGATCTGAGCATTCAGCTAACAGAGTTAAACCATACTTTTGATTGAGCAGTTTTGAAACACTCTGTCTGTAGAAAATGCAAATGGACATTCGTAGCGCTAAGTGGGTAATAGTGGAAAAAAGAATATGTTCAAATATAAACTACACAGAAGCATTGTATGAAACTTCTTTCTGTTCTGTGCATTCAACTAACAGAGTTGAACCTTACTTTTGATTGAGCCATTCTGAAACACTCTTTCCGTAGAAACTGCAATTGGACATTCTGAGCGCTAAGAGGCCTCTATTGGGAAAAAAAATATCTTCAAATAAAAACTACACGGAAGCATTGTGTGAAACTTATTTCTGATATGTGCATTCAGCTAATAGAGTTAAACCATACTTTTGATTGCGTAGTTCCGAACACTCTTTCTGTAGAAAATGCAAGTGGACATTCGGAGCGCTAAGAGGGTAATAGTGGAAAGAGGAATATATCCAAATATAAACTACACAGTAGCATTCTGTGAAACTTCTTTCTGTTCTGCGCATTCAACTAACAGAGTTGAACCTTACTTTTGATTGAGCCGTTCTGAAATACTCTTTCTGTAGAAACTGCAATTGGACATTCTAAGCGCTAAGAGGCCTACATTGGGAAAAAGAATATCTTCAAATAAAAACTACACAGATACATTCTCTGAAACTTATTTCTGATCTGTAAATTCAGTTAACAGAGCTAAACCATATTTTTGATTGAGCAGTTATGAAACACGCTTTTTGTAGAAAATGCAAGTGGACATTCGGAGCGCTAAGATTGTAATAGAGGAAAAAGGAATATCTCCAATTAAAAACTACACAGAAGCATTCTCTGAAACCCCTTTCTGTTCTCCGCATTCAACTAACAGAGTTGAGCCTTACTTTTGAAGGAGCAGTTCTGAAACACTCTTTGTGTAGAAACTGCCAGTGGATATTCAAAGCGCTAAGTGGGTAATAGTCCAAAAAGGAGTATCTTCATCTAAATACTACACAGAAGCATTCTGTGAAACTTCTTTCTGTTCTGTGCATTCAACTAAGAGAGTTGAACCTG
Source organism: Symphalangus syndactylus (assembly GCF_028878055.3). NCBI lineage: Eukaryota > Metazoa > Chordata > Mammalia > Primates > Hylobatidae > Symphalangus > Symphalangus syndactylus. The sequence continues at coordinate 103,318,730 of NC_072439.2, forward strand.
ACATTTGATTGAGGCGTTCTGAAACACTCTTTCTGTAGAAACTGCAATTGGACATTCTGAGCGCTAAGAGGCCTATATTGGGAATTATAATATCTTCAAATAAAAACTACACAGAAGCATTGTTTGAAACTTATTTCCGATATGTGCATTCAGCTAACAGAGTTAAACCATACTTTTGATTGCGCAGTTCAGAACACTCTTTCTGTAGAAAATGCAAGTGGACATTCGGAGCGCTAAGAGGGTAATAGTGGAAAAAGGAATATATTCAAATATAAACTACACAGAAGCATTCTGTGAAATTACTTTCTGTTCTGTGAATTCAACTACCAGGTTTGAACCTTAATTTTGATTGAGCCGTTCTGAAACACTCTTTCTGTAGAAACTGCAATTGGACATTCTGAGCGCTAAGAGGCCTATATTGGGAAAAAGAATATCTACAAATAAAAACTACACAGAAGCATTCTGTGAAACTTCTTTCTGTTCTGTTCATTCAACTAAAAGAGTTGAACCTTAGTTTTGATTGAGCCGTTCTGAAACACTCTTTCTGTAGAAAATGCAAGTGGAGATTCGGAGCGCTGAGAGGCCTATATTGGGAAAAAGAATATCTACAAATAAAAACTACACAGAAGCATTCTGTGAAACTTCTTTCTGTTCTGTTCATTCAACTAAAAGAGTTGAACCTTAGTTTTGATTGAGCCGTTCTGAAACACTCTTTCTGTAGAAAATGCAAGTGGAGATTCGGAGCGCTAAGAGGGTTATTGTGGAAAAAGGAATGTCTTCAAATATAAACTACACAGAATCATTCTGTGAAACTTCTTTCTGATCTGTGCATTCAGGTAACAGAGTTAAACCATACTTTTGATTGAGCAGTTTTGAAACACTCTGTCTGTAGAAAATGCAACTGGACATTCGTAGCGCTAAGTGGGTAATAGTGGAAAAAAGAATATGTTCAAATATAAACTACACAGAAGCTTTGTATGAAACTTCTTTCTGTTCTGTGCATTCAACTAACAGAGTTGAACCTTACTTTTGATTGAGCCATTCTGAAACACTCTTTCCGTAGAAACTGCAATTGGACATTCTGAGCGCTAAGAGGCCTATATTGGGAAAAATAATATCTTCAAATAAAAACTACACAGAAGCATTGTGTGAAACTTATTTCTGATATGTGCATTCAGCTAATAGAGTTAAACCATACTTTTGATTGCGTAGTTCCGAACACTCTTTCTGTAGAAAATTCAAGTGGACATTCGGAGCGCTAAGAGGGTAATAGTGGAAAGAGGAATATATCCAAATATAAACTACACAGTAGCATTCTGTGAAACTACTTTCTGTTCTGCGCATTCAACTAACAGAGTTGATCCTTACTTTTGATTGAGCCGTTCTGAAATACTCTTTCTGTAGAAACTGCAATTGGACATTCTAAGCGCTAAGAGGCCTACATTGGGAAAAAGAATATCTTCAAATAAAAACTACACAGATACATTCTCTGAAACTTATTTCTGATCTGTAAATTCAGTTAACAGAACTAAACCATATTTTTGATTGAGCAGTTATGAAACACGCTTTTTGTAGAAAATGCAAGTGGACATTCGGAGCGCTAAGATTGTAATAGAGGAAAAAGGAATATCTCCAATTAAAAACTACACAGAAGCATTCTCTGAAACCCCTTTCTGTTCTCCGCATTCAACTAACAGAGTTGAGCCTTACTTTTGAAGGAGCAGTTCTGAAACACTCTTTGTGTAGAAACTGCCAGTGGATATTCGGAGCGCTAAGTGGGTAATAGTCCAAAAAGGAGTATCTTCATCTAAATACTACACAGAAGCATTCTGTGAAACTTCTTTCTGTTCTGTGCATTCAACTAAGAGAGTTGAACCTGACATTTGATTGAGGCGTTCTGAAACACTCTTTCTGTAGAAACTGCAATTGGACATTCTGAGCGCTAAGGGGCCTATATTGGGAATAATAATATCTTCAAATAAAAACTACACAGAAGCATTGTTTGAAACTTATTTCCGATATGTGCATTCAGCTAACAGAGTTAAACCATACTTTTGATTGCGCAGTTCAGAACACTCTTTCTGTAGAAAATGCAAGTGGACATTCGGAGCGCTAAGAGGGTAATAGTGGAAAAAGGAATATATTCAAATATAAACTACACAGAAGCATTCTGTGAAATTACTTTCTGTTCTGTGAATTCAACTACCAGGTTTGAACCTTAATTTTGATTGAGCCGTTCTGAAACACTCTTTCTGTAGAAACTGCAATTGGACATTCTGAGTGCTAAGAGGCCTATATTGGGAAAAAGAATATCTACAAATAAAAACTACACAGAAGCATTCTGTGAAACTTCTTTCTGTTCTGTTCATTCAACTAAAAGAGTTGAACGTTAGTTTTGATTGAGCCGTTCTGAAACACTCTTTCTGTAGAAAATGCAAGTGGAGATTCGGAGCGCTAAGAGGCCTATATTGGGAAAAAGAATATCTACAAATAAAAACTACACAGAAGCATTCTGTGAAACTTCTTTCTGTTCTGTTCATTCAACTAAAAGAGTTGAACCTTAGTTTTGATTGAGCCGTTCTGAAACACTCTTTCTGTAGAAAATGCAAGTGGAGATTCGGAGCGCTAAGAGGGTTATAGTGGAAAAAGGAATGTCTTCAAATATAAACTACACAGAATCATTCTGTGAAACTTCTTTCTGATCTGTGCATTCAGGTAACAGAGTTAAACCATACTTTTGCTTGAGCAGATCTGAACACTCTTTCTGTAGAAAATGCAACTGGACATTTGGAGCGCTAAGAGGGTAGTAGTGCAAAAAGGAATATATTCAAATATAAACTACACAGAAGCATTCTGTGAAACTTCTTTCTGATCTGAGCATTCAGCTAACAGAGTTAAACCATACTTTTGATTGAGCAGTTTTGAAACACTCTGTCTGTAGAAAATGCAAATTGACATTCGTAGCGCTAAGTGGGTAATAGTGGAAAAAAGAATATGTTCAAATATAAACTACACAGAAGCATTGTATGAAACTTCTTTCTGTTCTGTGCATTCAACTAACAGAGTTGAACCTTACTTTTGATTGAGCCATTCTGAAACACTCTTTCCGTAGAAACTGCAATTGGACATTCTGAGCGCTAAGAGGCCTATATTGGGAAAAATAATATCTTCAAATAAAAACTACACAGAAGCATTGTGTGAAACTTATTTCTGATATGTGCATTCAGCTAATAGAGTTAAACCATACTTTTGATTGCGTAGTTCCGAACACTCTTTCTGTAGAAAATTCAAGTGGACATTCGGAGCGCTAAGAGGGTAATAGTGGAAAGAGGAATATATCCAAATATGAACTACACAGTAGCATTCTGTGAAACTTCTTTCTGTTCCTCGCATTCAACTAACAGAATTGAACCTTACTTTTGATTGAGCCGTTCTGAAATACTCTTTCTGTAGAAACTGCAATTGGACATTCTAAGCGCTAAGAGGCCTACATTGGGAAAAAGAATATCTTCAAATAAAAACTACACAGATACATTCTCTGAAACTTATTTCTGATCTGTAAATTCAGTTAACAGAGCTAAACCATATTTTTGATTGAGCAGTTATGAAACACGCTTTTTGTAGAAAATGCAAGTGGACATTCGGAGCGCTAAGATTCTAATAGAGGAAAAAGGAATATCTCCAATTAAAAACTACACAGAAGCATTCTCTCAAACCCCTTTCTGTTCTCCGCATTCAACTAACAGTGTTGAGCCTTACTTTTGAAGGAGCAGTTCTGAAACACTCTTTGTGTAGAAACTGCCAGTGGATATTCGGAGCGCTAAGTGGGTAATAGTCCAAAAAGGAGTATCTTCATCTAAATACTACACAGAAGCATTCTGTGAAACTTCTTTCTGTTCTGTGCATTCAACTAAGAGAGTTGAACCTGACATTTGATTGTGGCTTTCTGAAACACTCTTTCTGTAGAAACTGCAATTGGACATTCTGAGCGCTAAGAGGCCTATATTGGGAATAATAATATCTTCAAATAAAAACTACACAGAAGCATTGTTTGAAACTTATTTCCGATATGTGCATTCAGCTAACAGAGTTAAACCATACTTTTGATTGCGCAGTTCAGAACACTCTTTCTGTAGAAAATGCAAGTGGACATTCGGAGCGCTAAGAGGGTAATAGTGGAAAAAGGAATATATTCAAATATAAACTACACAGAAGCATTCTGTGAAATTACTTTCTGTTCTGTGAATTCAACTACCAGGTTTGAACCTTAATTTTGATTGAGCCGTTCTGAAACACTCTTTCTGTAGAAACTGCAATTGGACATTCTGAGTGCTAAGAGGCCTATATTGGGAAAAAGAATATCTACAAATAAAAACTACACAGAAGCATTCTGTGAAACTTCTTTCTGTTCTGTTCATTCAACTAAAAGAGTTGAACGTTTGTTTTGATTGAGCCGTTCTGAAACACTCTTTCTGTAGAAAATGCAAGTGGAGATTCGGAGCGCTAAGAGGCCTATATTGGGAAAAGAATATCTACAAATAAAAACTACACAGAAGCATTCTGTGAAACTTCTTTCTGTTCTGTTCATTCAACTAAAAGAGTTGAACCTTAGTTTTGATTGAGCCGTTCTGAAACACTCTTTCTGTAGAAAATGCAAGTGGAGATTCGGAGCGCTAAGAGGGTTATAGTGGAAAAAGGAATGTCTTCAAATATAAACTACACAGAATCATTCTGTGAAACTTCTTTCTGATCTGTGCATTCAGGTAACAGAGTTAAACCATACTTTTGCTTGAGCAGATCTGAACACTCTTTCTGTAGAAAATGCAACTGGACATTTGGAGCGCTAAGAGGGTAGTAGTGCAAAAAGGAATATATTCAAATATAAACTACACAGAAGCATTCTGTGAAACTTCTTTCTGATCTGAGCATTCAGCTAACAGAGTTAAACCATACTTTTGATTGAGCAGTTTTGAAACACTCTGTCTGTAGAAAATGCAAATGGACATTCGTAGCGCTAAGTGGGTAATAGTGGAAAAAAGAATATGTTCAAATATAAACTACACAGAAGCTTTGTATGAAACTTCTTTCTGTTCTGTGCATTCAACTAACAGAGTTGAACCTTACTTTTGATTGAGCCATTCTGAAACACTCTTTCCGTAGAAACTGCAATTGGACATTCTGAGCGCTAAGAGGCCTATATTGGGAAAAATAATATCTTCAAATAAAAACTACACAGAAGCATTGTGTGAAACTTATTTCTGATATGTGCATTCAGCTAATAGAGTTAAACCATACTTTTGATTGCGTAGTTCCGAACACTCTTTCTGTAGAAAATTCAAGTGGACATTCGGAGCGCTAAGAGGGTAATAGTGGAAAGAGGAATATATCCAAATATAAACTACACAGTAGCATTCTGTGAAACTACTTTCTGTTCTGCGCATTCAACTAACAGAGTTGAACCTTACTTTTGATTGAGCCGTTCTGAAATACTCTTTCTGTAGAAACTGCAATTGGACATTCTAAGCGCTAAGAGGCCTACATTGGGAAAAAGAATATCTTCAAATAAAAACTACACAGATACATTCTCTGAAACTTATTTCTGATCTGTAAATTCAGTTAACAGAGCTAAACCATATTTTTGATTGAGCAGTTATGAAACACGCTTTTTGTAGAAAATGCAAGTGGACATTCAGAGCGCTAAGATTCTAATAGAGGAAAAAGGAATATCTCCAATTAAAAACTACACAGAAGCATTCTCTCAAACCCCTTTCTGTTCTCCGCATTCAACTAACAGTGTTGAGCCTTACTTTTGAAGGAGCAGTTCTGAAACAATCTTTGTGTAGAAACTGCCAGTGGATATTCGGAGCGCTAAGTGGGTAATAGTCCAAAAAGGAGTATCTTCATCTAAATACTACACAGAAGCATTCTGTGAAACTTCTTTCTGTTCTGTGCATTCAACTAAGAGAGTTGAACCTGACATTTGATTGTGGCTTTCTGAAACACTCTTTCTGTAGAAACTGCAATTGGACATTCTGAGTGCTAAGAGGCCTATATTGGGAATAATAATATCTTCAAATAAAAACTACACAGAAGCATTGTTTGAAACTTATTTCCGATATGTGCATTCAGCTAACAGAGTTAAACCATACTTTTGATTGCGCAGTTCAGAACACTCTTTCTGTAGAAAATGCAAGTGGACATTCGGAGCGCTAAGAGGGTAATAGTGGAAAAAGGAATATATTCAAATATAAACTACACAGAAGCATTCTGTGAAATTACTTTCTGTTCTGTGAATTCAACTACCAGGTTTGAACCTTAATTTTGATTGAGCCGTTCTGAAACACTCTTTCTGTAGAAACTGCAATTGGACATTCTGAGTGCTAAGAGGCCTATATTGGGAAAAAGAATATCTACAAATAAAAACTACACAGAAGCATTCTGTGAAACTTCTTTCTGTTCTGTTCATTCAACTAAAAGAGTTGAACGTTTGTTTTGATTGAGCCGTTCTGAAACACTCTTTCTGTAGAAAATGCAACTGGAGATTCGGAGCGCTAAGAGGCCTATATTGGGAAAAAGAATATCTACAAATAAAAACTACACAGAAGCATTCTGTGAAACTTCTTTCTGTTCTGTTCATTCAACTAAAAGAGTTGAACCTTAGTTTTGATTGAGCCGTTCTGAAACACTCTTTCTGTAGAAAATGCAAGTGGAGATTCGGAGCGCTAAGAGGGTTATAGTGGAAAAAGGAATGTCTTCAAATATAAACTACACAGAATCATTCTGTGAAACTTCTTTCTGATCTGTGCATTCAGGTAACAGAGTTAAACCATACTTTTGCTTGAGCAGATCTGAACACTCTTTCTGTAGAAAATGCAACTGGACATTTGGAGCGCTAAGAGGGTAGTAGTGCAAAAAGGAATATATTCAAATATAAACTACACAGAAGCATTCTGTGAAACTTCTTTCTGATCTGAGCATTCAGCTAACAGAGTTAAACCATACTTTTGATTGAGCAGTTTTGAAACACTCTGTCTGTAGAAAATGCAAATGGACATTCGTAGCGCTAAGTGGGTAATAGTGGAAAAAAGAATATGTTCAAATATAAACTACACAGAAGCTTTGTATGAAACTTCTTTCTGTTCTGTGCATTCAACTAACAGAGTTGAACCTTACTTTTGATTGAGCCATTCTGAAACACTCTTTCCGTAGAAACTGCAATTGGACATTCTGAGCGCTAAGAGGCCTATATTGGGAAAAATAATATCTTCAAATAAAAACTACACAGAAGCATTGTGTGAAACTTATTTCTGATATGTGCATTCAGCTAATAGAGTTAAACCATACTTTTGATTGCGTAGTTCCGAACACTCTTTCTGTAGAAAATTCAAGTGGACATTCGGAGCGCTAAGAGGGTAATAGTGGAAAGAGGAATATATCCAAATATAAACTACACAGTAGCATTCTGTGAAACTACTTTCTGTTCTGCGCATTCAACTAACAGAGTTGAACCTTACTTTTGATTGAGCCGTTCTGAAATACTCTTTCTGTAGAAACTGCAATTGGACATTCTAAGCGCTAAGAGGCCTACATTGGGAAAAAGAATATCTTCAAATAAAAACTACACAGATACATTCTCTGAAACTTATTTCTGATCTGTAAATTCAGTTAACAGAGCTAAACCATATTTTTGATTGAGCAGTTATGAAACACGCTTTTTGTAGAAAATGCAAGTGGACATTCGGAGCGCTAAGATTCTAATAGAGGAAAAAGGAATATCTCCAATTAAAAACTACACAGAAGCATTCTCTCAAACCCCTTTCTGTTCTCCGCATTCAACTAACAGTGTTGAGCCTTACTTTTGAAGGAGCAGTTCTGAAACACTCTTTGTGTAGAAACTGCCAGTGGATATTCGGAGCGCTAAGTGGGTAATAGTCCAAAAAGGAGTATCTTCATCTAAATACTACACAGAAGCATTCTGTGAAACTTCTTTCTGTTCTGTGCATTCAACTAAGAGAGTTGAACCTGACATTTGATTGTGGCTTTCTGAAACACTCTTTCTGTAGAAACTGCAATTGGACATTCTGAGCGCTAAGAGGCCTATATTGGGAATAATAATATCTTCAAATAAAAACTACACAGAAGCATTGTTTGAAACTTATTTCCGATATGTGCATTCAGCTAACAGAGTTAAACCATACTTTTGATTGCGCAGTTCAGAACACTCTTTCTGTAGAAAATGCAAGTGGACATTCGGAGCGCTAAGAGGGTAATAGTGGAAAAAGGAATATATTCAAATATAAACTACACAGAAGCATTCTGTGAAATTACTTTCTGTTCTGTGAATTCAACTACCAGGTTTGAACCTTAATTTTGATTGAGCCGTTCTGAAACACTCTTTCTGTAGAAACTGCAATTGGACATTCTGAGTGCTAAGAGGCCTATATTGGGAAAAAGAATATCTACAAATAAAAACTACACAGAAGCATTCTGTGAAACTTCTTTCTGTTCTGTTCATTCAACTAAAAGAGTTGAACGTTAGTTTTGATTGAGCCGTTCTGAAACACTCTTTCTGTAGAAAATGCAAGTGGAGATTCGGAGCGCTAAGAGGCCTATATTGGGAAAAAGAATATCTACAAATAAAAACTACACAGAAGCATTCTGTGAAACTTCTTTCTGTTCTGTTCATTCAACTAAAAGAGTTGAACCTTAGTTTTGATTGAGCCGTTCTGAAACACTCTTTCTGTAGAAAATGCAAGTGGAGATTCGGAGCGCTAAGAGGGTTATAGTGGAAAAAGGAATGTCTTCAAATATAAACTACACAGAATCATTCTGTGAAACTTCTTTCTGATCTGTGCATTCAGGTAACAGAGTTAAACCATACTTTTGCTTGAGCAGATCTGAACACTCTTTCTGTAGAAAATGCAACTGGACATTTGGAGCGCTAAGAGGGTAGTAGTGCAAAAAGGAATATATTCAAATATAAACTACACAGAAGCATTCTGTGAAACTTCTTTCTGATCTGAGCATTCAGCTAACAGAGTTAAACCATACTTTTGATTGAGCAGTTTTGAAACACTCTGTCTGTAGAAAATGCAAATGGACATTCGTAGCGCTAAGTGGGTAATAGTGGAAAAAAGAATATGTTCAAATATAAACTACACAGAAGCATTGTATGAAACTACTTTCTGTTCTGTGCATTCAACTAACAGAGTTGAACCTTACTTTTGATTGAGCCATTCTGAAACACTCTTTCCGTAGAAACTGCAATTGGACATTCTGAGCGCTAAGAGGCCTATATTGGGAAAAATAATATCTTCAAATAAAAACTACACAGAAGCATTGTGTGAAACTTATTTCTGATATGTGCATTCAGCTAATAGAGTTAAACCATACTTTTGATTGCGTAGTTCCGAACACTCTTTCTGTAGAAAATTCAAGTGGACATTCGGAGCGCTAAGAGGGTAATAGTGGAAAGAGGAATATATCCAAATATGAACTACACAGTAGCATTCTGTGAAACTTCTTTCTGTTCCTCGCATTCAACTAACAGAGTTGAACCTTACTTTTGATTGAGCCGTTCTGAAATACTCTTTCTGTAGAAACTGCAATTGGACATTCTAAGCGCTAAGAGGCCTACATTGGGAAAAAGAATATCTTCAAATAAAAACTACACAGATACATTCTCTGAAACTTATTTCTGATCTGTAAATTCAGTTAACAGAACTAAACCATATTTTTGATTGAGCAGTTATGAAACACGCTTTTTGTAGAAAATGCAAGTGGACATTCGGAGCGCTAAGATTGTAATAGAGGAAAAAGGAATATCTCCAATTAAAAACTACACAGAAGCATTCTCTGAAACCCCTTTCTGTTCTCCGCATTCAACTAACAGAGTTGAGCCTTACTTTTGAAGGAGCAGTTCTGAAACACTCTTTGTGTAGAAACTGCCAGTGGATATTCGGAGCGCTAAGTGGGTAATAGTCCAAAAAGGAGTATCTTCATCTAAATACTACACAGAAGCATTCTGTGAAACTTCTTTCTGTTCTGTGCATTCAACTAAGAGAGTTGAACCTGACATTTGATTGAGGCGTTCTGAAACACTCTTTCTGTAGAAACTGCAATTGGACATTCTGAGCGCTAAGAGGCCTATATTGGGAATAATAATATCTTCAAATAAAAACTACACAGAAGCATTGTTTGAAACTTATTTCCGATATGTGCATTCAGCTAACAGAGTTAAACCATACTTTTGATTGCGCAGTTCAGAACACTCTTTCTGTAGAAAATGCAAGTGGACATTCGGAGCGCTAAGAGGGTAATAGTGGAAAAAGGAATATATTCAAATATAAACTACACAGAAGCATTCTGTGAAATTACTTTCTGTTCTGTGAATTCAACTACCAGGTTTGAACCTTAATTTTGATTGAGCCGTTCTGAAACACTCTTTCTGTAGAAACTGCAATTGGACATTCTGAGTGCTAAGAGGCCTATATTGGGAAAAAGAATATCTACAAATAAAAACTACACAGAAGCATTCTGTGAAACTTCTTTCTGTTCTGTTCATTCAACTAAAAGAGTTGAACGTTAGTTTTGATTGAGCCGTTCTGAAACACTCTTTCTGTAGAAAATGCAAGTGGAGATTCGGAGCGCTAAGAGGCCTATATTGGGAAAAAGAATATCTACAAATAAAAACTACACAGAAGCATTCTGTGAAACTTCTTTCTGTTCTGTTCATTCAACTAAAAGAGTTGAACCTTAGTTTTGATTGAGCCGTTCTGAAACACTCTTTCTGTAGAAAATGCAAGTGGAGATTCGGAGCGCTAAGAGGGTTATAGTGGAAAAAGGAATGTCTTCAAATATAAACTACACAGAATCATTCTGTGAAACTTCTTTCTGATCTGTGCATTCAGGTAACAGAGTTAAACCATACTTTTGCTTGAGCAGATCTGAACACTCTTTCTGTAGAAAATGCAACTGGACATTTGGAGCGCTAAGAGGGTAGTAGTGCAAAAAGGAATATATTCAAATATAAACTACACAGAAGCATTCTGTGAAACTTCTTTCTGATCTGAGCATTCAGCTAACAGAGTTAAACCATACTTTTGATTGAGCAGTTTTGAAACACTCTGTCTGTAGAAAATGCAAATGGACATTCGTAGCGCTAAGTGGGTAATAGTGGAAAAAAGAATATGTTCAAATATAAACTACACAGAAGCATTGTATGAAACTACTTTCTGTTCTGTGCATTCAACTAACAGAGTTGAACCTTACTTTTGATTGAGCCATTCTGAAACACTCTTTCCGTAGAAACTGCAATTGGACATTCTGAGCGCTAAGAGGCCTATATTGGGAAAAATAATATCTTCAAATAAAAACTACACAGAAGCATTGTGTGAAACTTATTTCTGATATGTGCATTCAGCTAATAGAGTTAAACCATACTTTTGATTGCGTAGTTCCGAACACTCTTTCTGTAGAAAATTCAAGTGGACATTCGGAGCGCTAAGAGGGTAATAGTGGAAAGAGGAATATATCCAAATATGAACTACACAGTAGCATTCTGTGAAACTTCTTTCTGTTCCTCGCATTCAACTAACAGAGTTGAACCTTACTTTTGATTGAGCCGTTCTGAAATACTCTTTCTGTAGAAACTGCAATTGGACATTCTAAGCGCTAAGAGGCCTACATTGGGAAAAAGAATATCTTCAAATAAAAACTACACAGATACATTCTCTGAAACTTATTTCTGATCTGTAAATTCAGTTAACAGAACTAAACCATATTTTTGATTGAGCAGTTATGAAACACGCTTTTTGTAGAAAATGCAAGTGGACATTCGGAGCGCTAAGATTGTAATAGAGGAAAAAGGAATATCTCCAATTAAAAACTACACAGAAGCATTCTCTGAAACCCCTTTCTGTTCTCCGCATTCAACTAACAGAGTTGAGCCTTACTTTTGAAGGAGCAGTTCTGAAACACTCTTTGTGTAGAAACTGCCAGTGGATATTCGGAGCGCTAAGTGGGTAATAGTCCAAAAAGGAGTATCTTCATCTAAATACTACACAGAAGCATTCTGTGAAACTTCTTTCTGTTCTGTGCATTCAACTAAGAGAGTTGAACCTGACATTTGATTGAGGCGTTCTGAAACACTCTTTCTGTAGAAACTGCAATTGGACATTCTGAGCGCTAAGAGGCCTATATTGGGAATAATAATATCTTCAAATAAAAACTACACAGAAGCATTGTTTGAAACTTATTTCCGATATGTGCATTCAGCTAACAGAGTTAAACCATACTTTTGATTGCGCAGTTCAGAACACTCTTTCTGTAGAAAATGCAAGTGGACATTCGGAGCGCTAAGAGGGTAATAGTGGAAAAAGGAATATATTCAAATATAAACTACACAGAAGCATTCTGTGAAATTACTTTCTGTTCTGTGAATTCAACTACCAGGTTTGAACCTTAATTTTGATTGAGCCGTTCTGAAACACTCTTTCTGTAGAAACTGCAATTGGACATTCTGAGTGCTAAGAGGCCTATATTGGGAAAAAGAATATCTACAAATAAAAACTACACAGAAGCATTCTGTGAAACTTCTTTCTGTTCTGTTCATTCAACTAAAAGAGTTGAACGTTAGTTTTGATTGAGCCGTTCTGAAACACTCTTTCTGTAGAAAATGCAAGTGGAGATTCGGAGCGCTAAGAGGCCTATATTGGGAAAAAGAATATCTACAAATAAAAACTACACAGAAGCATTCTGTGAAACTTCTTTCTGTTCTGTTCATTCAACTAAAAGAGTTGAACCTTAGTTTTGATTGAGCCGTTCTGAAACACTCTTTCTGTAGAAAATGCAAGTGGAGATTCGGAGCGCTAAGAGGGTTATAGTGGAAAAAGGAATGTCTTCAAATATAAACTACACAGAATCATTCTGTGAAACTTCTTTCTGATCTGTGCATTCAGGTAACAGAGTTAAACCATACTTTTGCTTGAGCAGATCTGAACACTCTTTCTGTAGAAAATGCAACTGGACATTTGGAGCGCTAAGAGGGTAGTAGTGCAAAAAGGAATATATTCAAATATAAACTACACAGAAGCATTCTGTGAAACTTCTTTCTGATCTGAGCATTCAGCTAACAGAGTTAAACCATACTTTTGATTGAGCAGTTTTGAAACACTCTGTCTGTAGAAAATGCAAATGGACATTCGTAGCGCTAAGTGGGTAATAGTGGAAAAAAGAATATGTTCAAATATAAACTACACAGAAGCATTGTATGAAACTACTTTCTGTTCTGTGCATTCAACTAACAGAGTTGAACCTTACTTTTGATTGAGCCATTCTGAAACACTCTTTCCGTAGAAACTGCAATTGGACATTCTGAGCGCTAAGAGGCCTATATTGGGAAAAATAATATCTTCAAATAAAAACTACACAGAAGCATTGTGTGAAACTTATTTCTGATATGTGCATTCAGCTAATAGAGTTAAACCATACTTTTGATTGCGTAGTTCCGAACACTCTTTCTGTAGAAAATTCAAGTGGACATTCGGAGCGCTAAGAGGGTAATAGTGGAAAGAGGAATATATCCAAATATAAACTACACAGTAGCATTCTGTGAAACTACTTTCTGTTCTGCGCATTCAACTAACAGAGTTGAACCTTACTTTTGATTGAGCCGTTCTGAAATACTCTTTCTGTAGAAACTGCAATTGGACATTCTAAGCGCTAAGAGGCCTACATTGGGAAAAAGAATATCTTCAAATAAAAACTACACAGATACATTCTCTGAAACTTATTTCTGATCTGTAAATTCAGTTAACAGAACTAAACCATATTTTTGATTGAGCAGTTATGAAACACGCTTTTTGTAGAAAATGCAAGTGGACATTCGGAGCGCTAAGATTGTAATAGAGGAAAAAGGAATATCTCCAATTAAAAACTACACAGAAGCATTCTCTGAAACCCCTTTCTGTTCTCCGCATTCAACTAACAGAGTTGAGCCTTACTTTTGAAGGAGCAGTTCTGAAACACTCTTTGTGTAGAAACTGCCAGTGGATATTCGGAGCGCTAAGTGGGTAATAGTCCAAAAAGGAGTATCTTCATCTAAATACTACACAGAAGCATTCTGTGAAACTTCTTTCTGTTCTGTGCATTCAACTAAGAGAGTTGAACCTGACATTTGATTGAGGCGTTCTGAAACACTCTTTCTGTAGAAACTGCAATTGGACATTCTGAGCGCTAAGAGGCCTATATTGGGAATAATAATATCTTCAAATAAAAACTACACAGAAGCATTGTTTGAAACTTATTTCCGATATGTGCATTCAGCTAACAGAGTTAAACCATACTTTTGATTGCGCAGTTCAGAACACTCTTTCTGTAGAAAATGCAAGTGGACATTCGGAGCGCTAAGAGGGTAATAGTGGAAAAAGGAATATATTCAAATATAAACTACACAGAAGCATTCTGTGAAATTACTTTCTGTTCTGTGAATTCAACTACCAGGTTTGAACCTTAATTTTGATTGAGCCGTTCTGAAACACTCTTTCTGTAGAAACTGCAATTGGACATTCTGAGTGCTAAGAGGCCTATATTGGGAAAAAGAATATCTACAAATAAAAACTACACAGAAGCATTCTGTGAAACTTCTTTCTGTTCTGTTCATTCAACTAAAAGAGTTGAACGTTAGTTTTGATTGAGCCGTTCTGAAACACTCTTTCTGTAGAAAATGCAAGTGGAGATTCGGAGCGCTAAGAGGCCTATATTGGGAAAAAGAATATCTACAAATAAAAACTACACAGAAGCATTCTGTGAAACTTCTTTCTGTTCTGTTCATTCAACTAAAAGAGTTGAACCTTAGTTTTGATTGAGCCGTTCTGAAACACTCTTTATGTAGAAAATGCAAGTGGAGATTCGGAGCGCTAAGAGGGTTATAGTGGAAAAAGGAATGTCTTCAAATATAAACTACACAGAATCATTCTGTGAAACTTCTTTCTGATCTGTGCATTCAGGTAACAGAGTTAAACCATACTTTTGCTTGAGCAGATCTGAACACTCTTTCTGTAGAAAATGCAACTGGACATTTGGAGCGCTAAGAGGGTAGTAGTGCAAAAAGGAATATATTCAAATATAAACTACACAGAAGCATTCTGTGAAACTTCTTTCTGATCTGAGCATTCAGCTAACAGAGTTAAACCATACTTTTGATTGAGCAGTTTTGAAACACTCTGTCTGTAGAAAATGCAAATTGACATTCGTAGCGCTAAGTGGGTAATAGTGGAAAAAAGAATATGTTCAAATATAAACTACACAGAAGCATTGTATGAAACTTCTTTCTGTTCTGTGCATTCAACTAACAGAGTTGAACCTTACTTTTGATTGAGCCATTCTGAAACACTCTTTCCGTAGAAACTGCAATTGGACATTCTGAGCGCTAAGAGGCCTATATTGGGAAAAATAATATCTTCAAATAAAAACTACACAGAAGCATTGTGTGAAACTTATTTCTGATATGTGCATTCAGCTAATAGAGTTAAACCATACTTTTGATTGCGTAGTTCCGAACACTCTTTCTGTAGAAAATTCAAGTGGACATTCGGAGCGCTAAGAGGGTAATAGTGGAAAGAGGAATATATCCAAATATGAACTACACAGTAGCATTCTGTGAAACTTCTTTCTGTTCCTCGCATTCAACTAACAGAATTGAACCTTACTTTTGATTGAGCCGTTCTGAAATACTCTTTCTGTAGAAACTGCAATTGGACATTCTAAGCGCTAAGAGGCCTACATTGGGAAAAAGAATATCTTCAAATAAAAACTACACAGATACATTCTCTGAAACTTATTTCTGATCTGTAAATTCAGTTAACAGAGCTAAACCATATTTTTGATTGAGCAGTTATGAAACACGCTTTTTGTAGAAAATGCAAGTGGACATTCGGAGCGCTAAGATTCTAATAGAGGAAAAAGGAATATCTCCAATTAAAAACTACACAGAAGCATTCTCTCAAACCCCTTTCTGTTCTCCGCATTCAACTAACAGAGTTGAGCCTTACTTTTGAAGGAGCAGTTCTGAAACACTCTTTGTGTAGAAACTGCCAGTGGATATTCGGAGCGCTAAGTGGGTAATAGTCCAAAAAGGAGTATCTTCATCTAAATACTACACAGAAGCATTCTGTGAAACTTCTTTCTGTTCTGTGCATTCAACTAAGAGAGTTGAACCTGACATTTGATTGTGGCTTTCTGAAACACTCTTTCTGTAGAAACTGCAATTGGACATTCTGAGCGCTAAGAGGCCTATATTGGGAATAATAATATCTTCAAATAAAAACTACACAGAAGCATTGTTTGAAACTTATTTCCGATATGTGCATTCAGCTAACAGAGTTAAACCATACTTTTGATTGCGCAGTTCAGAACACTCTTTCTGTAGAAAATGCAAGTGGACATTCGGAGCGCTAAGAGGGTAATAGTGGAAAAAGGAATATATTCAAATATAAACTACACAGAAGCATTCTGTGAAATTACTTTCTGTTCTGTGAATTCAACTACCAGGTTTGAACCTTAATTTTGATTGAGCCGTTCTGAAACACTCTTTCTGTAGAAACTGCAATTGGACATTCTGAGTGCTAAGAGG
This sequence comes from Symphalangus syndactylus, assembly GCF_028878055.3. Taxonomy (NCBI): domain Eukaryota; kingdom Metazoa; phylum Chordata; class Mammalia; order Primates; family Hylobatidae; genus Symphalangus; species Symphalangus syndactylus. The sequence goes on from NC_072439.2 coordinate 103,335,363, forward strand.
CCTATATTGGGAAAAAGAATATCTACAAATAAAAACTACACAGAAGCATTCTGTGAAACTTCTTTCTGTTCTGTTCATTCAACTAAAAGAGTTGAACGTTTGTTTTGATTGAGCCGTTCTGAAACACTCTTTCTGTAGAAAATGCAAGTGGAGATTCGGAGCGCTAAGAGGCCTATATTGGGAAAAAGAATATCTACAAATAAAAACTACACAGAAGCATTCTCTGAAACTTCTTTCTGTTCTGTTCATTCAACTAAAAGAGTTGAACCTTAGTTTTGATTGAGCCGTTCTGAAACACTCTTTCTGTAGAAAATGCAAGTGGAGATTCGGAGCGCTAAGAGGGTTATAGTGGAAAAAGGAATGTCTTCAAATATAAACTACACAGAATCATTCTGTGAAACTTCTTTCTGATCTGTGCATTCAGGTAAAAGAGTTAAACCATACTTTTGCTTGAGCAGATCTGAACACTCTTTCTGTAGAAAATGCAACTGGACATTTGGAGCGCTAAGAGGGTAGTAGTGCAAAAAGGAATATATTCAAATATAAACTACACAGAAGCATTCTGTGAAACTTCTTTCTGATCTGAGCATTCAGCTAACAGAGTTAAACCATACTTTTGATTGAGCAGTTTTGAAACACTCTGTCTGTAGAAAATGCAAATGGACATTCGTAGCGCTAAGTGGGTAATACTGGAAAAAAGAATATGTTCAAATATAAACTACACAGAAGCTTTGTATGAAACTTCTTTCTGTTCTGTGCATTCAACTAACAGAGTTGAACCTTACTTTTGATTGAGCCATTCTGAAACACTCTTTCCGTAGAAACTGCAATTGGACATTCTGAGCGCTAAGAGGCCTATATTGGGAAAAATAATATCTTCAAATAAAAACTACACAGAAGCATTGTGTGAAACTTATTTCTGATATGTGCATTCAGCTAATAGAGTTAAACCATACTTTTGATTGCGTAGTTCCGAACACTCTTTCTGTAGAAAATTCAAGTGGACATTCGGAGCGCTAAGAGGGTAATAGTGGAAAGAGGAATATATCCAAATATAAACTACACAGTAGCATTCTGTGAAACTACTTTCTGTTCTGCGCATTCAACTAACAGAGTTGAACCTTACTTTTGATTGAGCCGTTCTGAAATACTCTTTCTGTAGAAACTGCAATTGGACATTCTAAGCGCTAAGAGGCCTACATTGGGAAAAAGAATATCTTCAAATAAAAACTACACAGATACATTCTCTGAAACTTATTTCTGATCTGTAAATTCAGTTAACAGAACTAAACCATATTTTTGATTGAGCAGTTATGAAACAAGCTTTTTGTAGAAAATGCAAGTGGACATTCGGAGCGCTAAGATTGTAATAGAGGAAAAAGGAATATCTCCAATTAAAAACTACACAGAAGCATTCTCTGAAACCCCTTTCTGTTCTCCGCATTCAACTAACAGAGTTGAGCCTTACTTTTGAAGGAGCAGTTCTGAAACACTCTTTGTGTAGAAACTGCCAGTGGATATTCGGAGCGCTAAGTGGGTAATAGTCCAAAAAGGAGTATCTTCATCTAAATACTACACAGAAGCATTCTGTGAAACTTCTTTCTGTTCTGTGCATTCAACTAAGAGAGTTGAACCTGACATTTGATTGAGGCGTTCTGAAACACTCTTTCTGTAGAAACTGCAATTGGACATTCTGAGCGCTAAGAGGCCTATATTGGGAATAATAATATCTTCAAATAAAAACTACACAGAAGCATTGTTTGAAACTTATTTCCGATATGTGCATTCAGCTAACAGAGTTAAACCATACTTTTCATTGCGCAGTTCAGAACACTCTATCTGTAGAAAATGCAAGTGGACATTCGGAGCGCTAAGAGGGTAATAGTGGAAAAAGGAATATATTCAAATATAAACTACACAGAAGCATTCTGTGAAATTACTTTCTGTTCTGTGAATTCAACTACCAGGTTTGAACCTTAATTTTGATTGAGCCGTTCTGAAACACTCTTTCTGTAGAAACTGCAATTGGACATTCTGAGTGCTAAGAGGCCTATATTGGGAAAAAGAATATCTACAAATAAAAACTACACAGAAGCATTCTGTGAAACTTCTTTCTGTTCTGTTCATTCAACTAAAAGAGTTGAACGTTAGTTTTGATTGAGCCGTTCTGAAACACTCTTTCTGTAGAAAATGCAAGTGGAGATTCGGAGCGCTAAGAGGCCTATATTGGGAAAAAGAATATCTACAAATAAAAACTACACAGAAGCATTCTGTGAAACTTCTTTCTGTTCTGTTCATTCAACTAAAAGAGTTGAACCTTAGTTTTGATTGAGCCGTTCTGAAACACTCTTTATGTAGAAAATGCAAGTGGAGATTCGGAGCGCTAAGAGGGTTATAGTGGAAAAAGGAATGTCTTCAAATATAAACTACACAGAATCATTCTGTGAAACTTCTTTCTGATCTGTGCATTCAGGTAACAGAGTTAAACCATACTTTTGCTTGAGCAGATCTGAACACTCTTTCTGTAGAAAATGCAACTGGACATTTGGAGCGCTAAGAGGGTAGTAGTGCAAAAAGGAATATATTCAAATATAAACTACACAGAAGCATTCTGTGAAACTTCTTTCTGATCTGAGCATTCAGCTAACAGAGTTAAACCATACTTTTGATTGAGCAGTTTTGAAACACTCTGTCTGTAGAAAATGCAAATTGACATTCGTAGCGCTAAGTGGGTAATAGTGGAAAAAAGAATATGTTCAAATATAAACTACACAGAAGCATTGTATGAAACTTCTTTCTGTTCTGTGCATTCAACTAACAGAGTTGAACCTTACTTTTGATTGAGCCATTCTGAAACACTCTTTCCGTAGAAACTGCAATTGGACATTCTGAGCGCTAAGAGGCCTATATTGGGAAAAATAATATCTTCAAATAAAAACTACACAGAAGCATTGTGTGAAACTTATTTCTGATATGTGCATTCAGCTAATAGAGTTAAACCATACTTTTGATTGCGTAGTTCCGAACACTCTTTCTGTAGAAAATTCAAGTGGACATTCGGAGCGCTAAGAGGGTAATAGTGGAAAGAGGAATATATCCAAATATGAACTACACAGTAGCATTCTGTGAAACTTCTTTCTGTTCCTCGCATTCAACTAACAGAATTGAACCTTACTTTTGATTGAGCCGTTCTGAAATACTCTTTCTGTAGAAACTGCAATTGGACATTCTAAGCGCTAAGAGGCCTACATTGGGAAAAAGAATATCTTCAAATAAAAACTACACAGATACATTCTCTGAAACTTATTTCTGATCTGTAAATTCAGTTAACAGAGCTAAACCATATTTTTGATTGAGCAGTTATGAAACACGCTTTTTGTAGAAAATGCAAGTGGACATTCGGAGCGCTAAGATTCTAATAGAGGAAAAAGGAATATCTCCAATTAAAAACTACACAGAAGCATTCTCTCAAACCCCTTTCTGTTCTCCGCATTCAACTAACAGTGTTGAGCCTTACTTTTGAAGGAGCAGTTCTGAAACACTCTTTGTGTAGAAACTGCCAGTGGATATTCGGAGCGCTAAGTGGGTAATAGTCCAAAAAGGAGTATCTTCATCTAAATACTACACAGAAGCATTCTGTGAAACTTCTTTCTGTTCTGTGCATTCAACTAAGAGAGTTGAACCTGACATTTGATTGTGGCTTTCTGAAACACTCTTTCTGTAGAAACTGCAATTGGACATTCTGAGCGCTAAGAGGCCTATATTGGGAATAATAATATCTTCAAATAAAAACTACACAGAAGCATTGTTTGAAACTTATTTCCGATATGTGCATTCAGCTAACAGAGTTAAACCATACTTTTGATTGCGCAGTTCAGAACACTCTTTCTGTAGAAAATGCAAGTGGACATTCGGAGCGCTAAGAGGGTAATAGTGGAAAAAGGAATATATTCAAATATAAACTACACAGAAGCATTCTGTGAAATTACTTTCTGTTCTGTGAATTCAACTACCAGGTTTGAACCTTAATTTTGATTGAGCCGTTCTGAAACACTCTTTCTGTAGAAACTGCAATTGGACATTCTGAGTGCTAAGAGGCCTATATTGGGAAAAAGAATATCTACAAATAAAAACTACACAGAAGCATTCTGTGAAACTTCTTTCTGTTCTGTTCATTCAACTAAAAGAGTTGAACGTTTGTTTTGATTGAGCCGTTCTGAAACACTCTTTCTGTAGAAAATGCAAGTGGAGATTCGGAGCGCTAAGAGGCCTATATTGGGAAAAAGAATATCTACAAATAAAAACTACACAGAAGCATTCTGTGAAACTTCTTTCTGTTCTGTTCATTCAACTAAAAGAGTTGAACCTTAGTTTTGATTGAGCCGTTCTGAAACACTCTTTCTGTAGAAAATGCAAGTGGAGATTCGGAGCGCTAAGAGGGTTATAGTGGAAAAAGGAATGTCTTCAAATATAAACTACACAGAATCATTCTGTGAAACTTCTTTCTGATCTGTGCATTCAGGTAACAGAGTTAAACCATACTTTTGCTTGAGCAGATCTGAACACTCTTTCTGTAGAAAATGCAACTGGACATTTGGAGCGCTAAGAGGGTAGTAGTGCAAAAAGGAATATATTCAAATATAAACTACACAGAAGCATTCTGTGAAACTTCTTTCTGATCTGAGCATTCAGCTAACAGAGTTAAACCATACTTTTGATTGAGCAGTTTTGAAACACTCTGTCTGTAGAAAATGCAAATGGACATTCGTAGCGCTAAGTGGGTAATACTGGAAAAAAGAATATGTTCAAATATAAACTACACAGAAGCTTTGTATGAAACTTCTTTCTGTTCTGTGCATTCAACTAACAGAGTTGAACCTTACTTTTGATTGAGCCATTCTGAAACACTCTTTCCGTAGAAACTGCAATTGGACATTCTGAGCGCTAAGAGGCCTATATTGGGAAAAATAATATCTTCAAATAAAAACTACACAGAAGCATTGTGTGAAACTTATTTCTGATATGTGCATTCAGCTAATAGAGTTAAACCATACTTTTGATTGCGTAGTTCCGAACACTCTTTCTGTAGAAAATTCAAGTGGACATTCGGAGCGCTAAGAGGGTAATAGTGGAAAGAGGAATATATCCAAATATAAACTACACAGTAGCATTCTGTGAAACTACTTTCTGTTCTGCGCATTCAACTAACAGAGTTGAACCTTACTTTTGATTGAGCCGTTCTGAAATACTCTTTCTGTAGAAACTGCAATTGGACATTCTAAGCGCTAAGAGGCCTACATTGGGAAAAAGAATATCTTCAAATAAAAACTACACAGATACATTCTCTGAAACTTATTTCTGATCTGTAAATTCAGTTAACAGAACTAAACCATATTTTTGATTGAGCAGTTATGAAACACGCTTTTTGTAGAAAATGCAAGTGGACATTCGGAGCGCTAAGATTGTAATAGAGGAAAAAGGAATATCTCCAATTAAAAACTACACAGAAGCATTCTCTGAAACCCCTTTCTGTTCTCCGCATTCAACTAACAGAGTTGAGCCTTACTTTTGAAGGAGCAGTTCTGAAACACTCTTTGTGTAGAAACTGCCAGTGGATATTCGGAGCGCTAAGTGGGTAATAGTCCAAAAAGGAGTATCTTCATCTAAATACTACACAGAAGCATTCTGTGAAACTTCTTTCTGTTCTGTGCATTCAACTAAGAGAGTTGAACCTGACATTTGATTGAGGCGTTCTGAAACACTCTTTCTGTAGAAACTGCAATTGGACATTCTGAGCGCTAAGAGGCCTATATTGGGAATAATAATATCTTCAAATAAAAACTACACAGAAGCATTGTTTGAAACTTATTTCCGATATGTGCATTCAGCTAACAGAGTTAAACCATACTTTTGATTGCGCAGTTCAGAACACTCTTTCTGTAGAAAATGCAAGTGGACATTCGGAGCGCTAAGAGGGTAATAGTGGAAAAAGGAATATATTCAAATATAAACTACACAGAAGCATTCTGTGAAATTACTTTCTGTTCTGTGAATTCAACTACCAGGTTTGAACCTTAATTTTGATTGAGCCGTTCTGAAACACTCTTTCTGTAGAAACTGCAATTGGACATTCTGAGTGCTAAGAGGCCTATATTGGGAAAAAGAATATCTACAAATAAAAACTACACAGAAGCATTCTGTGAAACTTCTTTCTGTTCTGTTCATTCAACTAAAAGAGTTGAACGTTAGTTTTGATTGAGCCGTTCTGAAACACTCTTTCTGTAGAAAATGCAAGTGGAGATTCGGAGCGCTAAGAGGCCTATATTGGGAAAAAGAATATCTACAAATAAAAACTACACAGAAGCATTCTGTGAAACTTCTTTCTGTTCTGTTCATTCAACTAAAAGAGTTGAACCTTAGTTTTGATTGAGCCGTTCTGAAACACTCTTTATGTAGAAAATGCAAGTGGAGATTCGGAGCGCTAAGAGGGTTATAGTGGAAAAAGGAATGTCTTCAAATATAAACTACACAGAATCATTCTGTGAAACTTCTTTCTGATCTGTGCATTCAGGTAACAGAGTTAAACCATACTTTTGCTTGAGCAGATCTGAACACTCTTTCTGTAGAAAATGCAACTGGACATTTGGAGCGCTAAGAGGGTAGTAGTGCAAAAAGGAATATATTCAAATATAAACTACACAGAAGCATTCTGTGAAACTTCTTTCTGATCTGAGCATTCAGCTAACAGAGTTAAACCATACTTTTGATTGAGCAGTTTTGAAACACTCTGTCTGTAGAAAATGCAAATTGACATTCGTAGCGCTAAGTGGGTAATAGTGGAAAAAAGAATATGTTCAAATATAAACTACACAGAAGCATTGTATGAAACTTCTTTCTGTTCTGTGCATTCAACTAACAGAGTTGAACCTTACTTTTGATTGAGCCATTCTGAAACACTCTTTCCGTAGAAACTGCAATTGGACATTCTGAGCGCTAAGAGGCCTATATTGGGAAAAATAATATCTTCAAATAAAAACTACACAGAAGCATTGTGTGAAACTTATTTCTGATATGTGCATTCAGCTAATAGAGTTAAACCATACTTTTGATTGCGTAGTTCCGAACACTCTTTCTGTAGAAAATTCAAGTGGACATTCGGAGCGCTAAGAGGGTAATAGTGGAAAGAGGAATATATCCAAATATGAACTACACAGTAGCATTCTGTGAAACTTCTTTCTGTTCCTCGCATTCAACTAACAGAATTGAACCTTACTTTTGATTGAGCCGTTCTGAAATACTCTTTCTGTAGAAACTGCAATTGGACATTCTAAGCGCTAAGAGGCCTACATTGGGAAAAAGAATATCTTCAAATAAAAACTACACAGATACATTCTCTGAAACTTATTTCTGATCTGTAAATTCAGTTAACAGAGCTAAACCATATTTTTGATTGAGCAGTTATGAAACACGCTTTTTGTAGAAAATGCAAGTGGACATTCGGAGCGCTAAGATTCTAATAGAGGAAAAAGGAATATCTCCAATTAAAAACTACACAGAAGCATTCTCTCAAACCCCTTTCTGTTCTCCGCATTCAACTAACAGTGTTGAGCCTTACTTTTGAAGGAGCAGTTCTGAAACACTCTTTGTGTAGAAACTGCCAGTGGATATTCGGAGCGCTAAGTGGGTAATAGTCCAAAAAGGAGTATCTTCATCTAAATACTACACAGAAGCATTCTGTGAAACTTCTTTCTGTTCTGTGCATTCAACTAAGAGAGTTGAACCTGACATTTGATTGTGGCTTTCTGAAACACTCTTTCTGTAGAAACTGCAATTGGACATTCTGAGCGCTAAGAGGCCTATATTGGGAATAATAATATCTTCAAATAAAAACTACACAGAAGCATTGTTTGAAACTTATTTCCGATATGTGCATTCAGCTAACAGAGTTAAACCATACTTTTGATTGCGCAGTTCAGAACACTCTTTCTGTAGAAAATGCAAGTGGACATTCGGAGCGCTAAGAGGGTAATAGTGGAAAAAGGAATATATTCAAATATAAACTACACAGAAGCATTCTGTGAAATTACTTTCTGTTCTGTGAATTCAACTACCAGGTTTGAACCTTAATTTTGATTGAGCCGTTCTGAAACACTCTTTCTGTAGAAACTGCAATTGGACATTCTGAGTGCTAAGAGGCCTATATTGGGAAAAAGAATATCTACAAATAAAAACTACACAGAAGCATTCTGTGAAACTTCTTTCTGTTCTGTTCATTGAACTAAAAGAGTTGAACGTTTGTTTTGATTGAGCCGTTCTGAAACACTCTTTCTGTAGAAAATGCAACTGGAGATTCGGAGCGCTAAGAGGCCTATATTGGGAAAAAGAATATCTACAAATAAAAACTACACAGAAGCATTCTGTGAAACTTCTTTCTGTTCTGTTCATTCAACTAAAAGAGTTGAACCTTAGTTTTGATTGAGCCGTTCTGAAACACTCTTTCTGTAGAAAATGCAAGTGGAGATTCGGAGCGCTAAGAGGGTTATAGTGGAAAAAGGAATGTCTTCAAATATAAACTACACAGAATCATTCTGTGAAACTTCTTTCTGATCTGTGCATTCAGGTAACAGAGTTAAACCATACTTTTGCTTGAGCAGATCTGAACACTCTTTCTGTAGAAAATGCAACTGGACATTTGGAGCGCTAAGAGGGTAGTAGTGCAAAAAGGAATATATTCAAATATAAACTACACAGAAGCATTCTGTGAAACTTCTTTCTGATCTGAGCATTCAGCTAACAGAGTTAAACCATACTTTTGATTGAGCAGTTTTGAAACACTCTGTCTGTAGAAAATGCAAATGGACATTCGTAGCGCTAAGTGGGTAATAGTGGAAAAAAGAATATGTTCAAATATAAACTACACAGAAGCTTTGTATGAAACTTCTTTCTGTTCTGTGCATTCAACTAACAGAGTTGAACCTTACTTTTGATTGAGCCTTTCTGAAACACTCTTTCCGTAGAAACTGCAATTGGACATTCTGAGCGCTAAGAGGCCTATATTGGGAAAAATAATATCTTCAAATAAAAACTACACAGAAGCATTGTGTGAAACTTATTTCTGATATGTGCATTCAGCTAATAGAGTTAAACCATACTTTTGATTGCGTAGTTCCGAACACTCTTTCTGTAGAAAATTCAAGTGGACATTCGGAGCGCTAAGAGGGTAATAGTGGAAAGAGGAATATATCCAAATATAAACTACACAGTAGCATTCTGTGAAACTACTTTCTGTTCTGCGCATTCAACTAACAGAGTTGAACCTTACTTTTGATTGAGCCGTTCTGAAATACTCTTTCTGTAGAAACTGCAATTGGACATTCTAAGCGCTAAGAGGCCTACATTGGGAAAAAGAATATCTTCAAATAAAAACTACACAGATACATTCTCTGAAACTTATTTCTGATCTGTAAATTCAGTTAACAGAACTAAACCATATTTTTGATTGAGCAGTTATGAAACACGCTTTTTGTAGAAAATGCAAGTGGACATTCGGAGCGCTAAGATTGTAATAGAGGAAAAAGGAATATCTCCAATTAAAAACTACACAGAAGCATTCTCTGAAACCCCTTTCTGTTCTCCGCATTCAACTAACAGAGTTGAGCCTTACTTTTGAAGGAGCAGTTCTGAAACACTCTTTGTGTAGAAACTGCCAGTGGATATTCGGAGCGCTAAGTGGGTAATAGTCCAAAAAGGAGTATCTTCATCTAAATACTACACAGAAGCATTCTGTGAAACTTCTTTCTGTTCTGTGCATTCAACTAAGAGAGTTGAACCTGACATTTGATTGAGGCGTTCTGAAACACTCTTTCTGTAGAAACTGCAATTGGACATTCTGAGCGCTAAGAGGCCTATATTGGGAATAATAATATCTTCAAATAAAAACTACACAGAAGCATTGTTTGAAACTTATTTCCGATATGTGCATTCAGCTAACAGAGTTAAACCATACTTTTGATTGCGCAGTTCAGAACACTCTTTCTGTAGAAAATGCAAGTGGACATTCGGAGCGCTAAGAGGGTAATAGTGGAAAAAGGAATATATTCAAATATAAACTACACAGAAGCATTCTGTGAAATTACTTTCTGTTCTGTGAATTCAACTACCAGGTTTGAACCTTAATTTTGATTGAGCCGTTCTGAAACACTCTTTCTGTAGAAACTGCAATTGGACATTCTGAGTGCTAAGAGGCCTATATTGGGAAAAAGAATATCTACAAATAAAAACTACACAGAAGCATTCTGTGAAACTTCTTTCTGTTCTGTTCATTCAACTAAAAGAGTTGAACGTTAGTTTTGATTGAGCCGTTCTGAAACACTCTTTCTGTAGAAAATGCAAGTGGAGATTCGGAGCGCTAAGAGGCCTATATTGGGAAAAAGAATATCTACAAATAAAAACTACACAGAAGCATTCTGTGAAACTTCTTTCTGTTCTGTTCATTCAACTAAAAGAGTTGAACCTTAGTTTTGATTGAGCCGTTCTGAAACACTCTTTCTGTAGAAAATGCAAGTGGAGATTCGGAGCGCTAAGAGGGTTATAGTGGAAAAAGGAATGTCTTCAAATATAAACTACACAGAATCATTCTGTGAAACTTCTTTCTGATCTGTGCATTCAGGTAACAGAGTTAAACCATACTTTTGCTTGAGCAGATCTGAACACTCTTTCTGTAGAAAATGCAACTGGACATTTGGAGCGCTAAGAGGGTAGTAGTGCAAAAAGGAATATATTCAAATATAAACCACACAGAAGCATTCTGTGAAACTTCTTTCTGATCTGAGCATTCAGCTAACAGAGTTAAACCATACTTTTGATTGAGCAGTTTTGAAACACTCTGTCTGTAGAAAATGCAAATGGACATTCGTAGCGCTAAGTGGGTAATAGTGGAAAAAAGAATATGTTCAAATATAAACTACACAGAAGCATTGTATGAAACTACTTTCTGTTCTGTGCATTCAACTAACAGAGTTGAACCTTACTTTTGATTGAGCCATTCTGAAACACTCTTTCCGTAGAAACTGCAATTGGACATTCTGAGCGCTAAGAGGCCTATATTGGGAAAAATAATATCTTCAAATAAAAACTACACAGAAGCATTGTGTGAAACTTATTTCTGATATGTGCATTCAGCTAATAGAGTTAAACCATACTTTTGATTGCGTAGTTCCGAACACTCTTTCTGTAGAAAATTCAAGTGGACATTCGGAGCGCTAAGAGGGTAATAGTGGAAAGAGGAATATATCCAAATATGAACTACACAGTAGCATTCTGTGAAACTTCTTTCTGTTCCTCGCATTCAACTAACAGAGTTGAACCTTACTTTTGATTGAGCCGTTCTGAAATACTCTTTCTGTAGAAACTGCAATTGGACATTCTAAGCGCTAAGAGGCCTACATTGGGAAAAAGAATATCTTCAAATAAAAACTACACAGATACATTCTCTGAAACTTATTTCTGATCTGTAAATTCAGTTAACAGAACTAAACCATATTTTTGATTGAGCAGTTAGGAAACACGCTTTTTGTAGAAAATGCAAGTGGACATTCGGAGCGCTAAGATTGTAATAGAGGAAAAAGGAATATCTCCAATTAAAAACTACACAGAAGCATTCTCTGAAACCCCTTTCTGTTCTCCGCATTCAACTAACAGAGTTGAGCCTTACTTTTGAAGGAGCAGTTCTGAAACACTCTTTGTGTAGAAACTGCCAGTGGATATTCGGAGCGCTAAGTGGGTAATAGTCCAAAAAGGAGTATCTTCATCTAAATACTACACAGAAGCATTCTGTGAAACTTCTTTCTGTTCTGTGCATTCAACTAAGAGAGTTGAACCTGACATTTGATTGAGGCGTTCTGAAACACTCTTTCTGTAGAAACTGCAATTGGACATTCTGAGCGCTAAGAGGCCTATATTGGGAATAATAATATCTTCAAATAAAAACTACACAGAAGCATTGTTTGAAACTTATTTCCGATATGTGCATTCAGCTAACAGAGTTAAACCATACTTTTGATTGCGCAGTTCAGAACACTCTTTCTGTAGAAAATGCAAGTGGACATTCGGAGCGCTAAGAGGGTAATAGTGGAAAAAGGAATATATTCAAATATAAACTACACAGAAGCATTCTGTGAAATTACTTTCTGTTCTGTGAATTCAACTACCAGGTTTGAACCTTAATTTTGATTGAGCCGTTCTGAAACACTCTTTCTGTAGAAACTGCAATTGGACATTCTGAGTGCTAAGAGGCCTATATTGGGAAAAAGAATATCTACAAATAAAAACTACACAGAAGCATTCTGTGAAACTTCTTTCTGTTCTGTTCATTCAACTAAAAGAGTTGAACGTTAGTTTTGATTGAGCCGTTCTGAAACACTCTTTCTGTAGAAAATGCAAGTGGAGATTCGGAGCGCTAAGAGGCCTATATTGGGAAAAAGAATATCTACAAATAAAAACTACACAGAAGCATTCTGTGAAACTTCTTTCTGTTCTGTTCATTCAACTAAAAGAGTTGAACCTTAGTTTTGATTGAGCCGTTCTGAAACACTCTTTCTGTAGAAAATGCAAGTGGAGATTCGGAGCGCTAAGGGGGTTATAGTGGAAAAAGGAATGTCTTCAAATATAAACTGCACAGAATCATTCTGTGAAACTTCTTTCTGATCTGTGCATTCAGGTAACAGAGTTAAACCATACTTTTGCTTGAGCAGATCTGAACACTCTTTCTGTAGAAAATGCAACTGGACATTTGGAGCGCTAAGAGGGTAGTAGTGCAAAAAGGAATATATACAAATATAAACTACACAGAAGCATTCTGTGAAACTTCTTTCTGATCTGAGCATTCAGCTAACAGAGTTAAACCATACTTTTGATTGAGCAGTTTTGAAACACTCTGTCTGTAGAAAATGCAAATGGACATTCGTAGCGCTAAGTGGGTAATAGTGGAAAAAAGAATATGTTCAAATATAAACTACACAGAAGCATTGTATGAAACTTCTTTCTGTTCTGTGCATTCAACTAACAGAGTTGAACCTTACATTTGAATGAGCCATTCTGAAACACTCTTTCTGTAGAAACTGCAATTGGACATTCTGAGCGCTAAGAGGCCTATATTGGGAAAAATAATATCTTCAAATAAAAACTACACAGAAGCATTGTGTGAAACTTATTTCTGATATGTGCATTCAGCTAATAGAGTTAAACCATACTTTTGATTGCGTAGTTCCGAACACTCTTTCTGTAGAAAATTCAAGTGGACATTCGGAGCGCTAAGAGGGTAATAGTGGAAAGAGGAATATATCCAAATATAAACTACACAGTAGCATTCTGTGAAACTTCTTTCTGTTCTGCGCATTCAACTAACAGAGTTGAACCTTACTTTTGATTGAGCCGTTCTGAAATACTCTTTCTGTAGAAACTGCAATTGGACATTCTAAGCGCTAAGAGGCCTACATTGGGAAAAAGAATATCTTCAAATAAAAACTACACAGATACATTCTCTGAAACTTATTTCTGATCTGTAAATTCAGTTAACAGAACTAAACCATATTTTTGATTGAGCAGTTATGAAACACGCTTTTTGTAGAAAATGCAAGTGGACATTCGGAGCGCTAAGATTGTAATAGAGGAAAAAGGAATATCTCCAATTAAAAACTACACAGAAGCATTCTCTGAAACCCCTTTCTGTTCTCCGCATTCAACTAACAGAGTTGAGCCTTACTTTTGAAGGAGCAGTTCTGAAACACTCTTTGTGTAGAAACTGCCAGTGGATATTCGGAGCGCTAAGTGGGTAATAGTCCAAAAAGGAGTATCTTCATCTAAATACTACACAGAAGCATTCTGTGAAACTTCTTTCTGTTCTGTGCATTCAACTAAGAGAGTTGAACCTGACATTTGATTGAGGCGTTCTGAAACACTCTTTCTGTAGAAACTGCAATTGGACATTCTGAGCGCTAAGAGGCCTATATTGGGAATAATAATATCTTCAAATAAAAACTACACAGAAGCATTGTTTGAAACTTATTTCCGATATGTGCATTCAGCTAACAGAGTTAAACCATACTTTTGATTGCGCAGTTCAGAACACTCTTTCTGTAGAAAATGCAAGTGGACATTCGGAGCGCTAAGAGGGTAATAGTGGAAAAAGGAATATATTCAAATATAAACTACACAGAAGCATTCTGTGAAATTACTTTCTGTTCTGTGAATTCAACTACCAGGTTTGAACCTTAATTTTGATTGAGCCGTTCTGAAACACTCTTTCTGTAGAAACTGCAATTGGACATTCTGAGTGCTAAGAGGCCTATATTGGGAAAAAGAATATCTACAAATAAAAACTACACAGAAGCATTCTGTGAAACTTCTTTCTGTTCTGTTCATTCAACTAAAAGAGTTGAACGTTAGTTTTGATTGAGCCGTTCTGAAACACTCTTTCTGTAGAAAATGCAAGTGGAGATTCGGAGCGCTAAGAGGCCTATATTGGGAAAAAGAATATCTACAAATAAAAACTACACAGAAGCATTCTGTGAAACTTCTTTCTGTTCTGTTCATTCAACTAAAAGAGTTGAACCTTAGTTTTGATTGAGCCGTTCTGAAACACTCTTTCTGTAGAAAATGCAAGTGGAGATTCGGAGCGCTAAGAGGGTTATAGTGGAAAAAGGAATGTCTTCAAATATAAACTACACAGAATCATTCTGTGAAACTTCTTTCTGATCTGTGCATTCAGGTAACAGAGTTAAACCATACTTTTGCTTGAGCAGATCTGAACACTCTTTCTGTAGAAAATGCAACTGGACATTTGGAGCGCTAAGAGGGTAGTAGTGCAAAAAGGAATATATTCAAATATAAACTACACAGAAGCATTCTGTGAAACTTCTTTCTGATCTGAGCATTCAGCTAACAGAGTTAAACCATACTTTTGATTGAGCAGTTTTGAAACACTCTGTCTGTAGAAAATGCAAATGGACATTCGTAGCGCTAAGTGGGTAAGAGTGGAAAAAAGAATATGTTCAAATATAAACTACACAGAAGCATTGTATGAAACTTCTTTCTGTTCTGTGCATTCAACTAACAGAGTTGAACCTTACTTTTGATTGAGCCATTCTGAAACACTCTTTCCGTAGAAACTGCAATTGGACATTCTGAGCGCTAAGAGGCCTATATTGGGAAAAATAATATCTTCAAATAAAAACTACACAGAAGCATTGTGTGAAACTTATTTCTGATATGTGCATTCAGCTAATAGAGTTAAACCATACTTTTGATTGCGTAGTTCCGAACACTCTTTCTGTAGAGAATTCAAGTGGACATTCGGAGCGCTAAGAGGGTAATAGTGGAAAGAGGAATATATCCAAATATAAACTACACAGTAGCATTCTGTGAAACTTCTTTCTGTTCTGCGCATTCAACTAACAGAGTTGAACCTTACTTTTGATTGAGCCGTTCTGAAATACTCTTTCTGTAGAAACTGCAATTGGACATTCTAAGCGCTAAGAGGCCTACATTGGGAAAAAGAATATCTTCAAATAAAAACTACACAGATACATTCTCTGAAACTTATTTCTGATCTGTAAATTCAGTTAACAGAACTAAACCATATTTTTGATTGAGCAGTTATGAAACACGCTTTTTGTAGAAAATGCAAGTGGACATTCGGAGCGCTAAGATTGTAATAGAGGAAAAAGGAATATCTCCAATTAAAAACTACACAGAAGCATTCTCTGAAACCCCTTTCTGTTCTCCGCATTCAACTAACAGAGTTGAGCCTTACTTTTGAAGGAGCAGTTCTGAAACACTCTTTGTGTAGAAACTGCCAGTGGATATTCGGAGCGCTAAGTGGGTAATAGTCCAAAAAGGAGTATCTTCATCTAAATACTACACAGAAGCATTCTGTGAAACTTCTTTCTGTTCTGTGCATTCAACTAAGAGAGTTGAACCTGACATTTGATTGAGGCGTTCTGAAACACTCTTTCTGTAGAAACTGCAATTGGACATTCTGAGCGCTAAGAGGCCTATATTGGGAATAATAATATCTTCAAATAAAAACTACACAGAAGCATTGTTTGAAACTTATTTCCGATATGTGCATTCAGCTAACAGAGTTAAACCATACTTTTGATTGCGCAGTTCAGAACACTCTTTCTGTAGAAAATGCAAGTGGACATTCGGAGCGCTAAGAGGGTAATAGTGGAAAAAGGAATATATTCAAATATAAACTACACAGAAGCATTCTGTGAAATTACTTTCTGTTCTGTGAATTCAACTACCAGGTTTGAACCTTAATTTTGATTGAGCCGTTCTGAAACACTCTTTCTGTAGAAACTGCAATTGGACATTCTGAGTGCTAAGAGGCCTATATTGGGAAAAAGAATATCTACAAATAAAAACTACACAGAAGCATTCTGTGAAACTTCTTTCTGTTCTGTTCATTCAACTAAAAGAGTTGAACGTTAGTTTTGATTGAGCCGTTCTGAAACACTCTTTCTGTAGAAAATGCAAGTGGAGATTGGGAGCGCTAAGAGGCCTATATTGGGAAAAAGAATATCTACAAATAAAAACTACACAGAAGCATTCTGTGAAACTTCTTTCTGTTCTGTTCATTCAACTAAAAGAGTTGAACCTTAGTTTTGATTGAGCCGTTCTGAAACACTCTTTCTGTAGAAAATGCAAGTGGAGATTCGGAGCGCTAAGAGGGTTATAGTGGAAAAAGGAATGTCTTCAAATATAAACTACACAGAATCATTCTGTGAAACTTCTTTCTGATCTGTGCATTCAGGTAACAGAGTTAAACCACACTTTTGCTTGAGCAGATCTGAACACTCTTTCTGTAGAAAATGCAACTGGACATTTGGAGCGCTAAGAGGGTAGTAGTGCAAAAAGGAATATATTCAAATATAAACTACACAGAAGCATTCTGTGAAACTTCTTTCTGATCTGAGCATTCAGCTAACAGAGTTAAACCATACTTTTGATTGAGCAGTTTTGAAACACTCTGTCTGTAGAAAATGCAAATGGACATTCGTAGCGCTAAGTGGGTAAGAGTGGAAAAAAGAATATGTTCAAATATAAACTACACAGAAGCATTGTATGAAACTTCTTTCTGTTCTGTGCATTCAACTAACAGAGTTGAACCTTACTTTTGATTGAGCCATTCTGAAACACTCTTTCCGTAGAAACTGCAATTGGACATTCTGAGCGCTAAGAGGCCTATATTGGGAAAAATAATATCTTCAAATAAAAACTACACAGAAGCATTGTGTGAAACTTATTTCTGATATGTGCATTCAGCTAATAGAGTTAAACCATACTTTTGATTGCGTAGTTCCGAACACTCTTTCTGTAGAGAATTCAAGTGGACATTCGGAGCGCTAAGAGGGTAATAGTGGAAAGAGGAATATATCCAAATATAAACTACACAGTAGCATTCTGTGAAACTTCTTTCTGTTCTGCGCATTCAACTAACAGAGTTGAACCTTACTTTTGATTGAGCCGTTCTGAAATACTCTTTCTGTAGAAACTGCAATTGGACATTCTAAGCGCTAAGAGGCCTACATTGGGAAAAAGAATATCTTCAAATAAAAACTACACAGATACATTCTCTGAAACTTATTTCTGATCTGTAAATTCAGTTAACAGAACTAAACCATATTTTTGATTGAGCAGTTATGAAACACGCTTTTTGTAGAAAATGCAAGTGGACATTCGGAGCGCTAAGATTGTAATAGAGGAAAAAGGAATATCTCCAATTAAAAACTACACAGAAGCATTCTCTGAAACCCCTTTCTGTTCTCCGCATTCAACTAACAGAGTTGAGCCTTACTTTTGAAGGAGCAGTTCTGAAACACTCTTTGTGTAGAAACTGCCAGTGGATATTCGGAGCGCTAAGTGGGTAATAGTCCAAAAAGGAGTATCTTCATCTAAATACTACACAGAAGCATTCTGTGAAACTTCTTTCTGTTCTGTGCATTCAACTAAGAGAGTTGAACCTGACATTTGATTGAGGCGTTCTGAAACACTCTTTCTGTAGAAACTGCAATTGGACATTCTGAGCGCTAAGAGGCCTATATTGGGAATAATAATATCTTCAAATAAAAACTACACAGAAGCATTGTTTGAAACTTATTTCCGATATGTGCATTCAGCTAACAGAGTTAAACCATACTTTTGATTGCGCAGTTCAGAACACTCTTTCTGTAGAAAATGCAAGTGGACATTCGGAGCGCTAAGAGGGTAATAGTGGAAAAAGGAATATATTCAAATATAAACTACACAGAAGCATTCTGTGAAATTACTTTCTGTTCTGTGAATTCAACTACCAGGTTTGAACCTTAATTTTGATTGAGCCGTTCTGAAACACTCTTTCTGTAGAAACTGCAATTGGACATTCTGAGTGCTAAGAGGCCTATATTGGGAAAAAGAATATCTACAAATAAAAACTACACAGAAGCATTCTGTGAAACTTCTTTCTGTTCTGTTCATTCAACTAAAAGAGTTGAACGTTAGTTTTGATTGAGCCGTTCTGAAACACTCTTTCTGTAGAAAATGCAAGTGGAGATTGGGAGCGCTAAGAGGCCTATATTGGGAAAAAGAATATCTACAAATAAAAACTACACAGAAGCATTCTGTGAAACTTCTTTCTGTTCTGTTCATTCAACTAAAAGAGTTGAACCTTAGTTTTGATTGAGCCGTTCTGAAACACTCTTTCTGTAGAAAATGCAAGTGGAGATTCGGAGCGCTAAGAGGGTTATAGTGGAAAAAGGAATGTCTTCAAATATAAACTACACAGAATCATTCTGTGAAACTTCTTTCTGATCTGTGCATTCAGGTAACAGAGTTAAACCATACTTTTGCTTGAGCAGATCTGAACACTCTTTCTGTAGAAAATGCAACTGGACATTTGGAGCGCTAAGAGGGTAGTAGTGCAAAAAGGAATATATTCAAATATAAACTACACAGAAGCATTCTGTGAAACTTCTTTCTGATCTGAGCATTCAGCTAACAGAGTTAAACCATACTTTTGATTGAGCAGTTTTGAAACACTCTGTCTGTAGAAAATGCAAATGGACATTCGTAGCGCTAAGTGGGTAACAGTGGAAAAAAGAATATGTTCAAATATAAACTACACAGAAGCATTGTATGAAACTTCTTTCTGTTCTGTGCATTCAACTAACAGAGTTGAACCTTACTTTTGAATGAGCCATTCTGAAACACTCTTTCCGTAGAAACTGCAATTGGACATTCTGAGCGCTAAGAGGCCTATATTGGGAAAAATAATATCTTCAAATAAAAACTACACAGAAGCATTGTGTGAAACTTATTTCTGATATGTGCATTCAGCTAATAGAGTTAAACCATACTTTTGATTGCGTAGTTCCGAACACTCTTTCTGTAGAAAATGCAAGTGGACATTCGGAGCGCTAAGAGGGTAATAGTGGAAAGAGGAATATATCCAAATATAAACTACACAGTAGCATTCTGTGAAACTTCTTTCTGTTCTGCGCATTCAACTAACAGATTTGAACCTTACTTTTGATTGAGCCGTTCTGAAATACTCTTTCTGTAGAAACTGCAATTGGACATTCTAAGCGCTAAGAGGCCTACATTGGGAAAAAGAATATCTTCAAATAAAAACTACACAGATACATTCTCTGAAACTTATTTCTGATCTGTAAATTCAGTTAACAGAACTAAACCATATTTTTGATTGAGCAGTTATGAAACACGCTTTTTGTAGAAAATGCAAGTGGACATTCGGAGCGCTAAGATTGTAATAGAGGAAAAAGGAATATCTCCAATTAAAAACTACACAGAAGCATTCTCTGAAACCCCTTTCTGTTCTCCGCATTCAACTAACAGAGTTGAGCCTTACTTTTGAAGGAGCAGTTCTGAAACACTCTTTGTGTAGAAACTGCCAGTGGATATTCGGAGCGCTAAGTGGGTAATAGTCCAAAAAGGAGTATCTTCATCTAAATACTACACAGAAGCATTCTGTGAAACTTCTTTCTGTTCTGTGCATTCAACTAAGAGAGTTGAACCTGACATTTGATTGAGGCGTTCTGAAACACTCTTTCTGTAGAAACTGCAATTGGACATTCTGAGCGCTAAGAGGCCTATATTGGGAATAATAATATCTTCAAATAAAAACTACACAGAAGCATTGTTTGAAACTTATTTCCGATATGTGCATTCAGCTAACAGAGTTAAACCATACTTTTGATTGCGCCGTTCAGAACACTCTTTCTGTAGAAAATGCAAGTGGACATTCGGAGCGCTAAGAGGGTAATAGTGGAAAAAGGAATATATTCAAATATAAACTACACAGAAGCATTCTGTGAAATTACTTTCTGTTCTGTGAATTCAACTACCAGGTTTGAACCTTAATTTTGATTGAGCCGTTCTGAAACACTCTTTCTGTAGAAACTGCAATTGGACATTCTGAGTGCTAAGAGGCCTATATTGGGAAAAAGAATATCTACAAATAAAAACTACACAGAAGCATTCTGTGAAACTTCTTTCTGTTCTGTTCATTCAACTAAAAGAGTTGAACGTTAGTTTTGATTGAGCCGTTCTGAAACACTCTTTCTGTAGAAAATGCAAGTGGAGATTCGGAGCGCTAAGAGGCCTATATTGGGAAAAAGAATATCTACAAATAAAAACTACACAGAAGCATTCTGTGAAACTTCTTTCTGTTCTGTTCATTCAACTAAAAGAGTTGAACCTTAGTTTTGATTGAGCCGTTCTGAAACACTCTTTCTGTAGAAAATGCAAGTGGAGATTCGGAGCGCTAAGAGGGTTATAGTGGAAAAAGGAATGTCTTCAAATATAAACTACACAGAATCATTCTGTGAAACTTCTTTCTGATCTGTGCATTCAGGTAACAGAGTTAAACCACACTTTTGCTTGAGCAGATCTGAACACTCTTTCTGTAGAAAATGCAACTGGACATTTGGAGCGCTAAGAGGGTAGTAGTGCAAAAAGGAATATATTCAAATATAAACTACACAGAAGCATTCTGTGAAACTTCTTTCTGATCTGAGCATTCAGCTAACAGAGTTAAACCATACTTTTGATTGAGCAGTTTTGAAACACTCTGTCTGTAGAAAATGCAAATGGACATTCGTAGCGCTAAGTGGGTAAGAGTGGAAAAAAGAATATGTTCAAATATAAACTACACAGAAGCATTGTATGAAACTTCTTTCTGTTCTGTGCATTCAACTAACAGAGTTGAACCTTACTTTTGATTGAGCCATTCTGAAACACTCTTTCCGTAGAAACTGCAATTGGACATTCTGAGCGCTAAGAGGCCTATATTGGGAAAAATAATATCTTCAAATAAAAACTACACAGAAGCATTGTGTGAAACTTATTTCTGATATGTGCATTCAGCTAATAGAGTTAAACCATACTTTTGATTGCGTAGTTCCGAACACTCTTTCTGTAGAAAATTCAAGTGGACATTCGGAGCGCTAAGAGGGTAATAGTGGAAAGAGGAATATATCCAAATATAAACTACACAGTAGCATTCTGTGAAACTTCTTTCTGTTCTGCGCATTCAACTAACAGATTTGAACCTTACTTTTGATTGAGCCGTTCTGAAATACTCTTTCTGTAGAAACTGCAATTGGACATTCTAAGCGCTAAGAGGCCTACATTGGGAAAAAGAATATCTTCAAATAAAAACTACACAGATACATTCTCTGAAACTTATTTCTGATCTGTAAATTCAGTTAACAGAACTAAACCATATTTTTGATTGAGCAGTTATGAAACACGCTTTTTGTAGAAAATGCAAGTGGACATTCGGAGCGCTAAGATTGTAATAGAGGAAAAAGGAATATCTCCAATTAAAAACTACACAGAAGCATTCTCTGAAACCCCTTTCTGTTCTCCGCATTCAACTAACAGAGTTGAGCCTTACTTTTGAAGGAGCAGTTCTGAAACACTCTTTGTGTAGAAACTGCCAGTGGATATTCGGAGCGCTAAGTGGGTAATAGTCCAAAAAGGAGTATCTTCATCTAAATACTACACAGAAGCATTCTGTGAAACTTCTTTCTGTTCTGTGCATTCAACTAAGAGAGTTGAACCTGACATTTGATTGAGGCGTTCTGAAACACTCTTTCTGTAGAAACTGCAATTGGACATTCTGAGCGCTAAGAGGCCTATATTGGGAATAATAATATCTTCAAATAAAAACTACACAGAAGCATTGTTTGAAACTTATTTCCGATATGTGCATTCAGCTAACAGAGTTAAACCATACTTTTGATTGCGCAGTTCAGAACACTCTTTCTGTAGAAAATGCAAGTGGACATTCGGAGCGCTAAGAGGGTAATAGTGGAAAAAGGAATATATTCAAATATAAACTACACAGAAGCATTCTGTGAAATTACTTTCTGTTCTGTGAATTCAACTACCAGGTTTGAACCTTAATTTTGATTGAGCCGTTCTGAAACACTCTTTCTGTAGAAACTGCAATTGGACATTCTGAGTGCTAAGAGGCCTATATTGGGAAAAAGAATATCTACAAATAAAAACTACACAGAAGCATTCTGTGAAACTTCTTTCTGTTCTGTTCATTCAACTAAAAGAGTTGAACGTTAGTTTTGATTGAGCCGTTCTGAAACACTCTTTCTGTAGAAAATGCAAGTGGAGATTGGGAGCGCTAAGAGGCCTATATTGGGAAAAAGAATATCTACAAATAAAAATTACACAGAAGCATTCTGTGAAACTTCTTTCTGTTCTGTTCATTCAACTAAAAGAGTTGAACCTTAGTTTTGATTGAGCCGTTCTGAAACACTCTTTCTGTAGAAAATGCAAGTGGAGATTCGGAGCGCTAAGAGGGTTATAGTGGAAAAAGGAATGTCTTCAAATATAAACTACACAGAATCATTCTGTGAAACTTCTTTCTGATCTGTGCATTCAGGTAACAGAGTTAAACCATACTTTTGCTTGAGCAGATCTGAACACTCTTTCTGTAGAAAATGCAACTGGACATTTGGAGCGCTAAGAGGGTAGTAGTGCAAAAAGGAATATATTCAAATATAAACTACACAGAAGCATTCTGTGAAACTTCTTTCTGATCTGAGCATTCAGCTAACAGAGTTAAACCATACTTTTGATTGAGCAGTTTTGAAACACTCTGTCTGTAGAAAATGCAAATGGACATTCGTAGCGCTAAGTGGGTAACAGTGGAAAAAAGAATATGTTCAAATATAAACTACACAGAAGCATTGTATGAAACTTCTTTCTGTTCTGTGCATTCAACTAACAGAGTTGAACCTTACTTTTGAATGAGCCATTCTGAAACACTCTTTCTGTAGAAACTGCAATTGGACATTCTGAGCGCTAAGAGGCCTATATTGGGAAAAATAATATCTTCAAATAAAAACTACACAGAAGCATTGTGTGAAACTTATTTCTGATATGTGCATTCAGCTAATAGAGTTAAACCATACTTTTGATTGCGTAGTTCCGAACACTCTTTCTGTAGAAAATGCAAGTGGACATTCGGAGCGCTAAGAGGGTAATAGTGGAAAGAGGAATATATCCAAATATAAACTACACAGTAGCATTCTGTGAAACTTCTTTCTGTTCTGCGCATTCAACTAACAGATTTGAACCTTACTTTTGATTGAGCCGTTCTGAAATACTCTTTCTGTAGAAACTGCAATTGGACATTCTAAGCGCTAAGAGGCCTACATTGGGAAAAAGAATATCTTCAAATAAAAACTACACAGATACATTCTCTGAAACTTATTTCTGATCTGTAAATTCAGTTAACAGAACTAAACCATATTTTTGATTGAGCAGTTATGAAACACGCTTTTTGTAGAAAATGCAAGTGGACATTCGGAGCGCTAAGATTGTAATAGAGGAAAAAGTAATATCTCCAATTAAAAACTACACAGAAGCATTCTCTGAAACCCCTTTCTGTTCTCCGCATTCAACTAACAGAGTTGAGCCTTACTTTTGAAGGAGCAGTTCTGAAACACTCTTTGTGTAGAAACTGCCAGTGGATATTCGGAGCGCTAAGTGGGTAATAGTCCAAAAAGGAGTATCTTCATCTAAATACTACACAGAAGCATTCTGTGAAACTTCTTTCTGTTCTGTGCATTCAACTAAGAGAGTTGAACCTGACATTTGATTGAGGCGTTCTGAAACACTCTTTCTGTAGAAACTGCAATTGGACATTCTGAGCGCTAAGAGGCCTATATTGGGAATAATAATATCTTCAAATAAAAACTACACAGAAGCATTGTTTGAAACTTATTTCCGATATGTGCATTCAGCTAACAGAGTTAAACCATACTTTTGATTGCGCAGTTCAGAACACTCTTTCTGTAGAAAATGCAAGTGGACATTCGGAGCGCTAAGAGGGTAATAGTGGAAAAAGGAATATATTCAAATATAAACTACACAGAAGCATTCTGTGAAATTACTTTCTGTTCTGTGAATTCAACTACCAGGTTTGAACCTTAATTTTGATTGAGCCGTTCTGAAACACTCTTTCTGTAGAAACTGCAATTGGACATTCTGAGTGCTAAGAGGCCTATATTGGGAAAAAGAATATCTACAAATAAAAACTACACAGAAGCATTCTGTGAAACTTCTTTCTGTTCTGTTCATTCAACTAAAAGAGTTGAACGTTAGTTTTGATTGAGCCGTTCTGAAACACTCTTTCTGTAGAAAATGCAAGTGGAGATTGGGAGCGCTAAGAGGCCTATATTGGGAAAAAGAATATCTACAAATAAAAACTACACAGAAGCATTCTGTGAAACTTCTTTCTGTTCTGTTCATTCAACTAAAAGAGTTGAACCTTAGTTTTGATTGAGCCGTTCTGAAACACTCTTTCTGTAGAAAATGCAAGTGGAGATTCGGAGCGCTAAGAGGGTTATAGTGGAAAAAGGAATGTCTTCAAATATAAACTACACAGAATCATTCTGTGAAACTTCTTTCTGATCTGTGCATTCAGGTAACAGAGTTAAACCATACTTTTGCTTGAGCAGATCTGAACACTCTTTCTGTAGAAAATGCAACTGGACATTTGGAGCGCTAAGAGGGTAGTAGTGCAAAAAGGAATATATTCAAATATAAACTACACAGAAGCATTCTGTGAAACTTCTTTCTGATCTGAGCATTCAGCTAACAGAGTTAAACCATACTTTTGATTGAGCAGTTTTGAAACACTCTGTCTGTAGAAAATGCAAATGGACATTCGTAGCGCTAAGTGGGTAACAGTGGAAAAAAGAATATGTTCAAATATAAACTACACAGAAGCATTGTATGAAACTTCTTTCTGTTCTGTGCATTCAACTAACAGAGTTGAACCTTACTTTTGAATGAGCCATTCTGAAACACTCTTTCCGTAGAAACTGCAATTGGACATTCTGAGCGCTAAGAGGCCTATATTGGGAAAAATAATATCTTCAAATAAAAACTACACAGAAGCATTGTGTGAAACTTATTTCTGATATGTGCATTCAGCTAATAGAGTTAAACCATACTTTTGATTGCGTAGTTCCGAACACTCTTTCTGTAGAAAATGCAAGTGGACATTCGGAGCGCTAAGAGGGTAATAGTGGAAAGAGGAATATATCCAAATATAAACTACACAGTAGCATTCTGTGAAACTTCTTTCTGTTCTGCGCATTCAACTAACAGATTTGAACCTTACTTTTGATTGAGCCGTTCTGAAATACTCTTTCTGTAGAAACTGCAATTGGACATTCTAAGCGCTAAGAGGCCTACATTGGGAAAAAGAATATCTTCAAATAAAAACTACACAGATACATTCTCTGAAACTTATTTCTGATCTGTAAATTCAGTTAACAGAACTAAACCATATTTTTGATTGAGCAGTTATGAAACACGCTTTTTGTAGAAAATGCAAGTGGACATTCGGAGCGCTAAGATTGTAATAGAGGAAAAAGGAATATCTCCAATTAAAAACTACACAGAAGCATTCTCTGAAACCCCTTTCTGTTCTCCGCATTCAACTAACAGAGTTGAGCCTTACTTTTGAAGGAGCAGTTCTGAAACACTCTTTGTGTAGAAACTGCCAGTGGAAATTCGGAGCGCTAAGTGGGTAATAGTCCAAAAAGGAGTATCTTCATCTAAATACTACACAGAAGCATTCTGTGAAACTTCTTTCTGTTCTGTGCATTCAACTAAGAGAGTTGAACCTGACATTTGATTGAGGCGTTCTGAAACACTCTTTCTGTAGAAACTGCAATTGGACATTCTGAGCGCTAAGAGGCCTATATTGGGAATAATAATATCTTCAAATAAAAACTACACAGAAGCATTGTTTGAAACTTATTTCCGATATGTGCATTCAGCTAACAGAGTTAAACCATACTTTTGATTGCGCCATTCAGAACACTCTTTCTGTAGAAAATGCAAGTGGACATTCGGAGCGCTAAGAGGGTAATAGTGGAAAAAGGAATATATTCAAATATAAACTACACAGAAGCATTCTGTGAAATTACTTTCTGTTCTGTGAATTCAACTACCAGGTTTGAACCTTAATTTTGATTGAGCCGTTCTGAAACACTCTTTCTGTAGAAACTGCAATTGGACATTCTGAGTGCTAAGAGGCCTATATTGGGAAAAAGAATATCTACAAATAAAAACTACACAGAAGCATTCTGTGAAACTTCTTTCTGTTCTGTTCATTCAACTAAAAGAGTTGAACGTTAGTTTTGATTGAGCCGTTCTGAAACACTCTTTCTGTAGAAAATGCAAGTGGAGATTCGGAGCGCTAAGAGGCCTATATTGGGAAAAAGATTATCTACAAATAAAAACTACACAGAAGCATTCTGTGAAACTTCTTTCTGTTCTGTTCATTCAACTAAAAGAGTTGAACCTTAGTTTTGATTGAGCCGTTCTGAAACACTCTTTCTGTAGAAAGTGCAAGTGGAGATTCGGAGCGCTAAGAGGGTTATAGTGGAAAAAGGAATGTCTTCAAATATAAACTACACAGAATCATTCTGTGAAACTTCTTTCTGATCTGTGCATTCAGGTAACAGAGTTAAACCACACTTTTGCTTGAGCAGATCTGAACACTCTTTCTGTAGAAAATGCAACTGGACATTTGGAGCGCTAAGAGGGTAGTAGTGCAAAAAGGAATATATTCAAATATAAACTACACAGAAGCATTCTGTGAAACTTCTTTCTGATCTGAGCATTCAGCTAACAGAGTTAAACCATACTTTTGATTGAGCAGTTTTGAAACACTCTGTCTGTAGAAAATGCAAATGGACATTCGTAGCGCTAAGTGGGTAAGAGTGGAAAAAAGAATATGTTCAAATATAAACTACACAGAAGCATTGTATGAAACTTCTTTCTGTTCCGTGCATTCAACTAACAGAGTTGAACCTTACTTTTGATTGAGCCATTCTGAAACACTCTTTCCGTAGAAACTGCAATTGGACATTCTGAGCGCTAAGAGGCCTATATTGGGAAAAATAATATCTTCAAATAAAAACTACACAGAAGCATTGTGTGAAACTTATTTCTGATATGTGCATTCAGCTAATAGAGTTAAACCATACTTTTGATTGCGTAGTTCCGAACACTCTTTCTGTAGAAAATTCAAGTGGACATTCGGAGCGCTATGAGGGTAATAGTGGAAAGAGGAATATATCCAAATATAAACTACACAGTAGCATTCTGTGAAACTTCTTTCTGTTCTGCGCATTCAACTAACAGATTTGAACCTTACTTTTGATTGAGCCGTTCTGAAATACTCTTTCTGTAGAAACTGCAATTGGACATTCTAAGCGCTAAGAGGCCTACATTGGGAAAAAGAATATCTTCAAATAAAAACTACACAGATACATTCTCTGAAACTTATTTCTGATCTGTAAATTCAGTTAACAGAACTAAACCATATTTTTGATTGAGCAGTTATGAAACACGCTTTTTGTAGAAAATGCAAGTGGACATTCGGAGCGCTAAGATTGTAATAGAGGAAAAAGGAATATCTCCAATTAAAAACTACACAGAAGCATTCTCTGAAACCCCTTTCTGTTCTCCGCATTCAACTAACAGAGTTGAGCCTTACTTTTGAAGGAGCAGTTCTGAAACACTCTTTGTGTAGAAACTGCCAGTGGATATTCGGAGCGCTAAGTGGGTAATAGTCCAAAAAGGAGTATCTTCATCTAAATACTACACAGAAGCATTCTGTGAAACTTCTTTCTGTTCTGTGCATTCAACTAAGAGAGTTGAACCTGACATTTGATTGAGGCGTTCTGAAACACTCTTTCTGTAGAAACTGCAATTGGACATTCTGAGCGCTAAGAGGCCTATATTGGGAATAATAATATCTTCAAATAAAAACTACACAGAAGCATTGTTTGAAACTTATTTCCGATATGTGCATTCAGCTAACAGAGTTAAACCATACTTTTGATTGCGCAGTTCAGAACACTCTTTCTGTAGAAAATGCAAGTGGACATTCGGAGCGCTAAGAGGGTAATAGTGGAAAAAGGAATATATTCAAATATAAACTACACAGAAGCATTCTGTGAAATTACTTTCTGTTCTGTGAATTCAACTACCAGGTTTGAACCTTAATTTTGATTGAGCCGTTCTGAAACACTCTTTCTGTAGAAACTGCAATTGGACATTCTGAGTGCTAAGAGGCCTATATTGGGAAAAAGAATATCTACAAATAAAAACTACACAGAAGCATTCTGTGAAACTTCTTTCTGTTCTGTTCATTCAACTAAAAGAGTTGAACGTTAGTTTTGATTGAGCCGTTCTGAAACACTCTTTCTGTAGAAAATGCAAGTGGAGATTGGGAGCGCTAAGAGGCCTATATTGGGAAAAAGAATATCTACAAATAAAAACTACACAGAAGCATTCTGTGAAACTTCTTTCTGTTCTGTTCATTCAACTAAAAGAGTTGAACCTTAGTTTTGATTGAGCCGTTCTGAAACACTCTTTCTGTAGAAAATGCAAGTGGAGATTCGGAGCGCTAAGAGGGTTATAGTGGAAAAAGGAATGTCTTCAAATATAAACTACACAGAATCATTCTGTGAAACTTCTTTCTGATCTGTGCATTCAGGTAACAGAGTTAAACCATACTTTTGCTTGAGCAGATCTGAACACTCTTTCTGTAGAAAATGCAACTGGACATTTGGAGCGCTAAGAGGGTAGTAGTGCAAAAAGGAATATATTCAAATATAAACTACACAGAAGCATTCTGTGAAACTTCTTTCTGATCTGAGCATTCAGCTAACAGAGTTAAACCATACTTTTGATTGAGCAGTTTTGAAACACTCTGTCTGTAGAAAATGCAAATGGACATTCGTAGCGCTAAGTGGGTAACAGTGGAAAAAAGAATATGTTCAAATATAAACTACACAGAAGCATTGTATGAAACTTCTTTCTGTTCTGTGCATTCAACTAACAGAGTTGAACCTTACTTTTGAATGAGCCATTCTGAAACACTCTTTCTGTAGAAACTGCAATTGGACATTCTGAGCGCTAAGAGGCCTATATTGGGAAAAATAATATCTTCAAATAAAAACTACACAGAAGCATTGTGTGAAACTTATTTCTGATATGTGCATTCAGCTAATAGAGTTAAACCATACTTTTGATTGCGTAGTTCCGAACACTCTTTCTGTAGAAAATGCAAGTGGACATTCGGAGCGCTAAGAGGGTAATAGTGGAAAGAGGAATATATCCAAATATAAACTACACAGTAGCATTCTGTGAAACTTCTTTCTGTTCTGCGCATTCAACTAACAGATTTGAACCTTACTTTTGATTGAGCCGTTCTGAAATACTCTTTCTGTAGAAACTGCAATTGGACATTCTAAGCGCTAAGAGGCCTACATTGGGAAAAAGAATATCTTCAAATAAAAACTACACAGATACATTCTCTGAAACTTATTTCTGATCTGTAAATTCAGTTAACAGAACTAAACCATATTTTTGATTGAGCAGTTATGAAACACGCTTTTTGTAGAAAATGCAAGTGGACATTCGGAGCGCTAAGATTGTAATAGAGGAAAAAGGAATATCTCCAATTAAAAACTACACAGAAGCATTCTCTGAAACCCCTTTCTGTTCTCCGCATTCAACTAACAGAGTTGAGCCTTACTTTTGAAGGAGCAGTTCTGAAACACTCTTTGTGTAGAAACTGCCAGTGGATATTCGGAGCGCTAAGTGGGTAATAGTCCAAAAAGGAGTATCTTCATCTAAATACTACACAGAAGCATTCTGTGAAACTTCTTTCTGTTCTGTGCATTCAACTAAGAGAGTTGAACCTGACATTTGATTGAGGCGTTCTGAAACACTCTTTCTGTAGAAACTGCAATTGGACATTCTGAGCGCTAAGAGGCCTATATTGGGAATAATAATATCTTCAAATAAAAACTACACAGAAGCATTGTTTGAAACTTATTTCCGATATGTGCATTCAGCTAACAGAGTTAAACCATACTTTTGATTGCGCAGTTCAGAACACTCTTTCTGTAGAAAATGCAAGTGGACATTCGGAGCGCTAAGAGGGTAATAGTGGAAAAAGGAATATATTCAAATATAAACTACACAGAAGCATTCTGTGAAATTACTTTCTGTTCTGTGAATTCAACTACCAGGTTTGAACCTTAATTTTGATTGAGCCGTTCTGAAACACTCTTTCTGTAGAAACTGCAATTGGACATTCTGAGTGCTAAGAGGCCTATATTGGGAAAAAGAATATCTACAAATAAAAACTACACAGAAGCATTCTGTGAAACTTCTTTCTGTTCTGTTCATTCAACTAAAAGAGTTGAACGTTAGTTTTGATTGAGCCGTTCTGAAACACTCTTTCTGTAGAAAATGCAAGTGGAGATTCGGAGCGCTAAGAGGCCTATATTGGGAAAAAGAATATCTACAAATAAAAACTACACAGAAGCATTCTGTGAAACTTCTTTCTGTTCTGTTCATTCAACTAAAAGAGTTGAACCTTAGTTTTGATTGAGCCGTTCTGAAACACTCTTTCTGTAGAAAATGCAAGTGGAGATTCGGAGCGCTAAGAGGGTTATAGTGGAAAAAGGAATGTCTTCAAATATAAACTACACAGAATCATTCTGTGAAACTTCTTTCTGATCTGTGCATTCAGGTAACAGAGTTAAACCACACTTTTGCTTGAGCAGATCTGAACACTCTTTCTGTAGAAAATGCAACTGGACATTTGGAGCGCTAAGAGGGTAGTAGTGCAAAAAGGAATATATTCAAATATAAACTACACAGAAGCATTCTGTGAAACTTCTTTCTGATCTGAGCATTCAGCTAACAGAGTTAAACCATACTTTTGATTGAGCAGTTTTGAAACACTCTGTCTGTAGAAAATGCAAATGGACATTCGTAGCGCTAAGTGGGTAAGAGTGGAAAAAAGAATATGTTCAAATATAAACTACACAGAAGCATTGTATGAAACTTCTTTCTGTTCTGTGCATTCAACTAACAGAGTTGAACCTTACTTTTGATTGAGCCATTCTGAAACACTCTTTCCGTAGAAACTGCAATTGGACATTCTGAGCGCTAAGAGGCCTATATTGGGAAAAATAATATCTTCAAATAAAAACTACACAGAAGCATTGTGTGAAACTTATTTCTGATATGTGCATTCAGCTAATAGAGTTAAACCATACTTTTGATTGCGTAGTTCCGAACACTCTTTCTGTAGAAAATTCAAGTGGACATTCGGAGCGCTAAGAGGGTAATAGTGGAAAGAGGAATATATCCAAATATAAACTACACAGTAGCATTCTGTGAAACTTCTTTCTGTTCTGCGCATTCAACTAACAGAGTTGAACCTTACTTTTGATTGAGCCGTTCTGAAATACTCTTTCTGTAGAAACTGCAATTGGACATTCTAAGCGCTAAGAGGCCTACATTGGGAAAAAGAATATCTTCAAATAAAAACTACACAGATACATTCTCTGAAACTTATTTCTGATCTGTAAATTCAGTTAACAGAACTAAACCATATTTTTGATTGAGCAGTTATGAAACACGCTTTTTGTAGAAAATGCAAGTGGACATTCGGAGCGCTAAGATTGTAATAGAGGAAAAAGGAATATCTCCAATTAAAAACTACACAGAAGCATTCTCTGAAACCCCTTTCTGTTCTCCGCATTCAACTAACAGAGTTGAGCCTTACTTTTGAAGGAGCAGTTCTGAAACACTCTTTGTGTAGAAACTGCCAGTGGATATTCGGAGCGCTAAGTGGGTAATAGTCCAAAAAGGAGTATCTTCATCTAAATACTACACAGAAGCATTCTGTGAAACTTCTTTCTGTTCTGTGCATTCAACTAAGAGAGTTGAACCTGACATTTGATTGAGGCGTTCTGAAACACTCTTTCTGTAGAAACTGCAATTGGACATTCTGAGCGCTAAGAGGCCTATATTGGGAATAATAATATCTTCAAATAAAAACTACACAGAAGCATTGTTTGAAACTTATTTCCGATATGTGCATTCAGCTAACAGAGTTAAACCATACTTTTGATTGCGCAGTTCAGAACACTCTTTCTGTAGAAAATGCAAGTGGACATTCGGAGCGCTAAGAGGGTAATAGTGGAAAAAGGAATATATTCAAATATAAACTACACAGAAGCATTCTGTGAAATTACTTTCTGTTCTGTGAATTCAACTACCAGGTTTGAACCTTAATTTTGATTGAGCCGTTCTGAAACACTCTTTCTGTAGAAACTGCAATTGGACATTCTGAGTGCTAAGAGGCCTATATTGGGAAAAAGAATATCTACAAATAAAAACTACACAGAAGCATTCTGTGAAACTTCTTTCTGTTCTGTTCATTCAACTAAAAGAGTTGAACGTTAGTTTTGATTGAGCCGTTCTGAAACACTCTTTCTGTAGAAAATGCAAGTGGAGATTCGGAGCGCTAAGAGGCCTATATTGGGAAAAAGAATATCTACAAATAAAAACTACACAGAAGCATTCTGTGAAACTTCTTTCTGTTCTGTTCATTCAACTAAAAGAGTTGAACCTTAGTTTTGATTGAGCCGTTCTGAAACACTCTTTCTGTAGAAAATGCAAGTGGAGATTCGGAGCGCTAAGAGGGTTATAGTGGAAAAAGGAATGTCTTCAAATATAAACTACACAGAATCATTCTGTGAAACTTCTTTCTGATCTGTGCATTCAGGTAACAGAGTTAAACCATACTTTTGCTTGAGCAGATCTGAACACTCTTTCTGTAGAAAATGCAACTGGACATTTGGAGCGCTAAGAGGGTAGTAGTGCAAAAAGGAATATATTCAAATATAAACTACACAGAAGCATTCTGTGAAACTTCTTTCTGATCTGAGCATTCAGCTAACAGAGTTAAACCATACTTTTGATTGAGCAGTTTTGAAACACTCTGTCTGTAGAAAATGCAAATGGACATTCGTAGCGCTAAGTGGGTAATAGTGGAAAAAAGAATATGTTCAAATATAAACTACACAGAAGCATTGTATGAAACTTCTTTCTGTTCTGTGCATTCAACTAACAGAGTTGAACCTTACTTTTGATTGAGCCATTCTGAAACACTCTTTCCGTAGAAACTGCAATTGGACATTCTGAGCGCTAAGAGGCCTATATTGGGAAAAATAATATCTTCAAATAAAAACTACACAGAAGCATTGTGTGAAACTTATTTCTGATATGTGCATTCAGCTAATAGAGTTAAACCATACTTTTGATTGCGTAGTTCCGAACACTCTTTCTGTAGAAAATGCAAGTGGACATTCGGAGCGCTAAGAGGGTAATAGTGGAAAGAGGAATATATCCAAATATAAACTACACAGTAGCATTCTGTGAAACTTCTTTCTGTTCTGCGCATTCAACTAACAGAGTTGAACCTTACTTTTGATTGAGCCGTTCTGAAATACTCTTTCTGTAGAAACTGCAATTGGACATTCTAAGCGCTAAGAGGCCTACATTGGGAAAAAGAATATCTTCAAATAAAAACTACACAGATACATTCTCTGAAACTTATTTCTGATCTGTAAATTCAGTTAACAGAACTAAACCATATTTTTGATTGAGCAGTTATGAAACACGCTTTTTGTAGAAAATGCAAGTGGACATTCGGAGCGCTAAGATTGTAATAGAGGAAAAAGGAATATCTCCAATTAAAAACTACACAGAAGCATTCTCTGAAACCCCTTTCTGTTCTCCGCATTCAACTAACAGAGTTGAGCCTTACTTTTGAAGGAGCAGTTCTGAAACACTCTTTGTGTAGAAACTGCCAGTGGATATTCGGAGCGCTAAGTGGGTAATAGTCCAAAAAGGAGTATCTTCATCTAAATACTACACAGAAGCATTCTGTGAAACTTCTTTCTGTTCTGTGCATTCAACTAAGAGAGTTGAACCTGACATTTGATTGAGGCGTTCTGAAACACTCTTTCTGTAGAAACTGCAATTGGACATTCTGAGCGCTAAGAGGCCTATATTGGGAATAATAATATCTTCAAATAAAAACTACACAGAAGCATTGTTTGAAACTTATTTCCGATATGTGCATTCAGCTAACAGAGTTAAACCATACTTTTGATTGCGCAGTTCAGAACACTCTTTCTGTAGAAAATGCAAGTGGACATTCGGAGCGCTAAGAGGGTAATAGTGGAAAAAGGAATATATTCAAATATAAACTACACAGAAGCATTCTGTGAAATTACTTTCTGTTCTGTGAATTCAACTACCAGGTTTGAA
This sequence comes from Symphalangus syndactylus, assembly GCF_028878055.3. Lineage (NCBI taxonomy): Eukaryota > Metazoa > Chordata > Mammalia > Primates > Hylobatidae > Symphalangus > Symphalangus syndactylus. The sequence continues at coordinate 103,370,121 of NC_072439.2, forward strand.
CCTTAATTTTGATTGAGCCGTTCTGAAACACTCTTTCTGTAGAAACTGCAATTGGACATTCTGAGTGCTAAGAGGCCTATATTGGGAAAAAGAATATCTACAAATAAAAACTACACAGAAGCATTCTGTGAAACTTCTTTCTGTTCTGTTCATTCAACTAAAAGAGTTGAACGTTAGTTTTGATTGAGCCGTTCTGAAACACTCTTTCTGTAGAAAATGCAAGTGGAGATTGGGAGCGCTAAGAGGCCTATATTGGGAAAAAGAATATCTACAAATAAAAACTACACAGAAGCATTCTGTGAAACTTCTTTCTGTTCTGTTCATTCAACTAAAAGAGTTGAACCTTAGTTTTGATTGAGCCGTTCTGAAACACTCTTTCTGTAGAAAATGCAAGTGGAGATTGGGAGCGCTAAGAGGCCTATATTGGGAAAAAGAATATCTACAAATAAAAACTACACAGAAGCATTCTGTGAAACTTCTTTCTGTTCTGTTCATTCAACTAAAAGAGTTGAACCTTAGTTTTGATTGAGCCGTTCTGAAACACTCTTTCTGTAGAAAATGCAAGTGGAGATTCGGAGCGCTAAGAGGGTTATAGTGGAAAAAGGAATGTCTTCAAATATAAACTACACAGAATCATTCTGTGAAACTTCTTTCTGATCTGTGCATTCAGGTAACAGAGTTAAACCATACTTTTGCTTGAGCAGATCTGAACACTCTTTCTGTAGAAAATGCAACTGGACATTTGGAGCGCTAAGAGGGTAGTAGTGCAAAAAGGAATATATTCAAATATAAACTACACAGAAGCATTCTGTGAAACTTCTTTCTGATCTGAGCATTCAGCTAACAGAGTTAAACCATACTTTTGATTGAGCAGTTTTGAAACACTCTGTCTGTAGAAAATGCAAATGGACATTCGTAGCGCTAAGTGGGTAACAGTGGAAAAAAGAATATGTTCAAATATAAACTACACAGAAGCATTGTATGAAACTTCTTTCTGTTCTGTGCATTCAACTAACAGAGTTGAACCTTACTTTTGAATGAGCCATTCTGAAACACTCTTTCCGTAGAAACTGCAATTGGACATTCTGAGCGCTAAGAGGCCTATATTGGGAAAAATAATATCTTCAAATAAAAACTACACAGAAGCATTGTGTGAAACTTATTTCTGATATGTGCATTCAGCTAATAGAGTTAAACCATACTTTTGATTGCGTAGTTCCGAACACTCTTTCTGTAGAAAATGCAAGTGGACATTCGGAGCGCTAAGAGGGTAATAGTGGAAAGAGGAATATATCCAAATATAAACTACACAGTAGCATTCTGTGAAACTTCTTTCTGTTCTGCGCATTCAACTAACAGATTTGAACCTTACTTTTGATTGAGCCGTTCTGAAATACTCTTTCTGTAGAAACTGCAATTGGACATTCTAAGCGCTAAGAGGCCTACATTGGGAAAAAGAATATCTTCAAATAAAAACTACACAGATACATTCTCTGAAACTTATTTCTGATCTGTAAATTCAGTTAACAGAACTAAACCATATTTTTGATTGAGCAGTTATGAAACACGCTTTTTGTAGAAAATGCAAGTGGACATTCGGAGCGCTAAGATTGTAATAGAGGAAAAAGGAATATCTCCAATTAAAAACTACACAGAAGCATTCTCTGAAACCCCTTTCTGTTCTCCGCATTCAACTAACAGAGTTGAGCCTTACTTTTGAAGGAGCAGTTCTGAAACACTCTTTGTGTAGAAACTGCCAGTGGATATTCGGAGCGCTAAGTGGGTAATAGTCCAAAAAGGAGTATCTTCATCTAAATACTACACAGAAGCATTCTGTGAAACTTCTTTCTGTTCTGTGCATTCAACTAAGAGAGTTGAACCTGACATTTGATTGAGGCGTTCTGAAACACTCTTTCTGTAGAAACTGCAATTGGACATTCTGAGCGCTAAGAGGCCTATATTGGGAATAATAATATCTTCAAATAAAAACTACACAGAAGCATTGTTTGAAACTTATTTCCGATATGTGCATTCAGCTAACAGAGTTAAACCATACTTTTGATTGCGCCATTCAGAACACTCTTTCTGTAGAAAATGCAAGTGGACATTCGGAGCGCTAAGAGGGTAATAGTGGAAAAAGGAATATATTCAAATATAAACTACACAGAAGCATTCTGTGAAATTACTTTCTGTTCTGTGAATTCAACTACCAGGTTTGAACCTTAATTTTGATTGAGCCGTTCTGAAACACTCTTTCTGTAGAAACTGCAATTGGACATTCTGAGTGCTAAGAGGCCTATATTGGGAAAAAGAATATCTACAAATAAAAACTACACAGAAGCATTCTGTGAAACTTCTTTCTGTTCTGTTCATTCAACTAAAAGAGTTGAACGTTAGTTTTGATTGAGCCGTTCTGAAACACTCTTTCTGTAGAAAATGCAAGTGGAGATTCGGAGCGCTAAGAGGCCTATATTGGGAAAAAGATTATCTACAAATAAAAACTACACAGAAGCATTCTGTGAAACTTCTTTCTGTTCTGTTCATTCAACTAAAAGAGTTGAACCTTAGTTTTGATTGAGCCGTTCTGAAACACTCTTTCTGTAGAAAATGCAAGTGGAGATTCGGAGCGCTAAGAGGGTTATAGTGGAAAAAGGAATGTCTTCAAATATAAACTACACAGAATCATTCTGTGAAACTTCTTTCTGATCTGTGCATTCAGGTAACAGAGTTAAACCACACTTTTGCTTGAGCAGATCTGAACACTCTTTCTGTAGAAAATGCAACTGGACATTTGGAGCGCTAAGAGGGTAGTAGTGCAAAAAGGAATATATTCAAATATAAACTACACAGAAGCATTCTGTGAAACTTCTTTCTGATCTGAGCATTCAGCTAACAGAGTTAAACCATACTTTTGATTGAGCAGTTTTGAAACACTCTGTCTGTAGAAAATGCAAATGGACATTCGTAGCGCTAAGTGGGTAAGAGTGGAAAAAAGAATATGTTCAAATATAAACTACACAGAAGCATTGTATGAAACTTCTTTCTGTTCCGTGCATTCAACTAACAGAGTTGAACCTTACTTTTGATTGAGCCATTCTGAAACACTCTTTCCGTAGAAACTGCAATTGGACATTCTGAGCGCTAAGAGGCCTATATTGGGAAAAATAATATCTTCAAATAAAAACTACACAGAAGCATTGTGTGAAACTTATTTCTGATATGTGCATTCAGCTAATAGAGTTAAACCATACTTTTGATTGCGTAGTTCCGAACACTCTTTCTGTAGAAAATTCAAGTGGACATTCGGAGCGCTAAGAGGGTAATAGTGGAAAGAGGAATATATCCAAATATAAACTACACAGTAGCATTCTGTGAAACTTCTTTCTGTTCTGCGCATTCAACTAACAGATTTGAACCTTACTTTTGATTGAGCCGTTCTGAAATACTCTTTCTGTAGAAACTGCAATTGGACATTCTAAGCGCTAAGAGGCCTACATTGGGAAAAAGAATATCTTCAAATAAAAACTACACAGATACATTCTCTGAAACTTATTTCTGATCTGTAAATTCAGTTAACAGAACTAAACCATATTTTTGATTGAGCAGTTATGAAACACGCTTTTTGTAGAAAATGCAAGTGGACATTCGGAGCGCTAAGATTGTAATAGAGGAAAAAGGAATATCTCCAATTAAAAACTACACAGAAGCATTCTCTGAAACCCCTTTCTGTTCTCCGCATTCAACTAACAGAGTTGAGCCTTACTTTTGAAGGAGCAGTTCTGAAACACTCTTTGTGTAGAAACTGCCAGTGGATATTCGGAGCGCTAAGTGGGTAATAGTCCAAAAAGGAGTATCTTCATCTAAATACTACACAGAAGCATTCTGTGAAACTTCTTTCTGTTCTGTGCATTCAACTAAGAGAGTTGAACCTGACATTTGATTGAGGCGTTCTGAAACACTCTTTCTGTAGAAACTGCAATTGGACATTCTGAGCGCTAAGAGGCCTATATTGGGAATAATAATATCTTCAAATAAAAACTACACAGAAGCATTGTTTGAAACTTATTTCCGATATGTGCATTCAGCTAACAGAGTTAAACCATACTTTTGATTGCGCAGTTCAGAACACTCTTTCTGTAGAAAATGCAAGTGGACATTCGGAGCGCTAAGAGGGTAATAGTGGAAAAAGGAATATATTCAAATATAAACTACACAGAAGCATTCTGTGAAATTACTTTCTGTTCTGTGAATTCAACTACCAGGTTTGAACCTTAATTTTGATTGAGCCGTTCTGAAACACTCTTTCTGTAGAAACTGCAATTGGACATTCTGAGTGCTAAGAGGCCTATATTGGGAAAAAGAATATCTACAAATAAAAACTACACAGAAGCATTCTGTGAAACTTCTTTCTGTTCTGTTCATTCAACTAAAAGAGTTGAACGTTAGTTTTGATTGAGCCGTTCTGAAACACTCTTTCTGTAGAAAATGCAAGTGGAGATTGGGAGCGCTAAGAGGCCTATATTGGGAAAAAGAATATCTACAAATAAAAACTACACAGAAGCATTCTGTGAAACTTCTTTCTGTTCTGTTCATTCAACTAAAAGAGTTGAACCTTAGTTTTGATTGAGCCGTTCTGAAACACTCTTTCTGTAGAAAATGCAAGTGGAGATTCGGAGCGCTAAGAGGGTTATAGTGGAAAAAGGAATGTCTTCAAATATAAACTACACAGAATCATTCTGTGAAACTTCTTTCTGATCTGTGCATTCAGGTAACAGAGTTAAACCATACTTTTGCTTGAGCAGATCTGAACACTCTTTCTGTAGAAAATGCAACTGGACATTTGGAGCGCTAAGAGGGTAGTAGTGCAAAAAGGAATATATTCAAATATAAACTACACAGAAGCATTCTGTGAAACTTCTTTCTGATCTGAGCATTCAGCTAACAGAGTTAAACCATACTTTTGATTGAGCAGTTTTGAAACACTCTGTCTGTAGAAAATGCAAATGGACATTCGTAGCGCTAAGTGGGTAACAGTGGAAAAAAGAATATGTTCAAATATAAACTACACAGAAGCATTGTATGAAACTTCTTTCTGTTCTGTGCATTCAACTAACAGAGTTGAACCTTACTTTTGAATGAGCCATTCTGAAACACTCTTTCTGTAGAAACTGCAATTGGACATTCTGAGCGCTAAGAGGCCTATATTGGGAAAAATAATATCTTCAAATAAAAACTACACAGAAGCATTGTGTGAAACTTATTTCTGATATGTGCATTCAGCTAATAGAGTTAAACCATACTTTTGATTGCGTAGTTCCGAACACTCTTTCTGTAGAAAATGCAAGTGGACATTCGGAGCGCTAAGAGGGTAATAGTGGAAAGAGGAATATATCCAAATATAAACTACACAGTAGCATTCTGTGAAACTTCTTTCTGTTCTGCGCATTCAACTAACAGATTTGAACCTTACTTTTGATTGAGCCGTTCTGAAATACTCTTTCTGTAGAAACTGCAATTGGACATTCTAAGCGCTAAGAGGCCTACATTGGGAAAAAGAATATCTTCAAATAAAAACTACACAGATACATTCTCTGAAACTTATTTCTGATCTGTAAATTCAGTTAACAGAACTAAACCATATTTTTGATTGAGCAGTTATGAAACACGCTTTTTGTAGAAAATGCAAGTGGACATTCGGAGCGCTAAGATTGTAATAGAGGAAAAAGGAATATCTCCAATTAAAAACTACACAGAAGCATTCTCTGAAACCCCTTTCTGTTCTCCGCATTCAACTAACAGAGTTGAGCCTTACTTTTGAAGGAGCAGTTCTGAAACACTCTTTGTGTAGAAACTGCCAGTGGATATTCGGAGCGCTAAGTGGGTAATAGTCCAAAAAGGAGTATCTTCATCTAAATACTACACAGAAGCATTCTGTGAAACTTCTTTCTGTTCTGTGCATTCAACTAAGAGAGTTGAACCTGACATTTGATTGAGGCGTTCTGAAACACTCTTTCTGTAGAAACTGCAATTGGACATTCTGAGCGCTAAGAGGCCTATATTGGGAATAATAATATCTTCAAATAAAAACTACACAGAAGCATTGTTTGAAACTTATTTCCGATATGTGCATTCAGCTAACAGAGTTAAACCATACTTTTGATTGCGCAGTTCAGAACACTCTTTCTGTAGAAAATGCAAGTGGACATTCGGAGCGCTAAGAGGGTAATAGTGGAAAAAGGAATATATTCAAATATAAACTACACAGAAGCATTCTGTGAAATTACTTTCTGTTCTGTGAATTCAACTACCAGGTTTGAACCTTAATTTTGATTGAGCCGTTCTGAAACACTCTTTCTGTAGAAACTGCAATTGGACATTCTGAGTGCTAAGAGGCCTATATTGGGAAAAAGAATATCTACAAATAAAAACTACACAGAAGCATTCTGTGAAACTTCTTTCTGTTCTGTTCATTCAACTAAAAGAGTTGAACGTTAGTTTTGATTGAGCCGTTCTGAAACACTCTTTCTGTAGAAAATGCAAGTGGAGATTCGGAGCGCTAAGAGGCCTATATTGGGAAAAAGAATATCTACAAATAAAAACTACACAGAAGCATTCTGTGAAACTTCTTTCTGTTCTGTTCATTCAACTAAAAGAGTTGAACCTTAGTTTTGATTGAGCCGTTCTGAAACACTCTTTCTGTAGAAAATGCAAGTGGAGATTCGGAGCGCTAAGAGGGTTATAGTGGAAAAAGGAATGTCTTCAAATATAAACTACACAGAATCATTCTGTGAAACTTCTTTCTGATCTGTGCATTCAGGTAACAGAGTTAAACCACACTTTTGCTTGAGCAGATCTGAACACTCTTTCTGTAGAAAATGCAACTGGACATTTGGAGCGCTAAGAGGGTAGTAGTGCAAAAAGGAATATATTCAAATATAAACTACACAGAAGCATTCTGTGAAACTTCTTTCTGATCTGAGCATTCAGCTAACAGAGTTAAACCATACTTTTGATTGAGCAGTTTTGAAACACTCTGTCTGTAGAAAATGCAAATGGACATTCGTAGCGCTAAGTGGGTAAGAGTGGAAAAAAGAATATGTTCAAATATAAACTACACAGAAGCATTGTATGAAACTTCTTTCTGTTCTGTGCATTCAACTAACAGAGTTGAACCTTACTTTTGATTGAGCCATTCTGAAACACTCTTTCCGTAGAAACTGCAATTGGACATTCTGAGCGCTAAGAGGCCTATATTGGGAAAAATAATATCTTCAAATAAAAACTACACAGAAGCATTGTGTGAAACTTATTTCTGATATGTGCATTCAGCTAATAGAGTTAAACCATACTTTTGATTGCGTAGTTCCGAACACTCTTTCTGTAGAAAATTCAAGTGGACATTCGGAGCGCTAAGAGGGTAATAGTGGAAAGAGGAATATATCCAAATATAAACTACACAGTAGCATTCTGTGAAACTTCTTTCTGTTCTGCGCATTCAACTAACAGAGTTGAACCTTACTTTTGATTGAGCCGTTCTGAAATACTCTTTCTGTAGAAACTGCAATTGGACATTCTAAGCGCTAAGAGGCCTACATTGGGAAAAAGAATATCTTCAAATAAAAACTACACAGATACATTCTCTGAAACTTATTTCTGATCTGTAAATTCAGTTAACAGAACTAAACCATATTTTTGATTGAGCAGTTATGAAACACGCTTTTTGTAGAAAATGCAAGTGGACATTCGGAGCGCTAAGATTGTAATAGAGGAAAAAGGAATATCTCCAATTAAAAACTACACAGAAGCATTCTCTGAAACCCCTTTCTGTTCTCCGCATTCAACTAACAGAGTTGAGCCTTACTTTTGAAGGAGCAGTTCTGAAACACTCTTTGTGTAGAAACTGCCAGTGGATATTCGGAGCGCTAAGTGGGTAATAGTCCAAAAAGGAGTATCTTCATCTAAATACTACACAGAAGCATTCTGTGAAACTTCTTTCTGTTCTGTGCATTCAACTAAGAGAGTTGATCCTGACATTTGATTGAGGCGTTCTGAAACACTCTTTCTGTAGAAACTGCAATTGGACATTCTGAGCGCTAAGAGGCCTATATTGGGAATAATAATATCTTCAAATAAAAACTACACAGAAGCATTGTTTGAAACTTATTTCCGATATGTGCATTCAGCTAACAGAGTTAAACCATACTTTTGATTGCGCAGTTCAGAACACTCTTTCTGTAGAAAATGCAAGTGGACATTCGGAGCGCTAAGAGGGTAATAGTGGAAAAAGGAATATATTCAAATATAAACTACACAGAAGCATTCTGTGAAATTACTTTCTGTTCTGTGAATTCAACTACCAGGTTTGAACCTTAATTTTGATTGAGCCGTTCTGAAACACTCTTTCTGTAGAAACTGCAATTGGACATTCTGAGTGCTAAGAGGCCTATATTGGGAAAAAGAATATCTACAAATAAAAACTACACAGAAGCATTCTGTGAAACTTCTTTCTGTTCTGTTCATTCAACTAAAAGAGTTGAACGTTAGTTTTGATTGAGCCGTTCTGAAACACTCTTTCTGTAGAAAATGCAAGTGGAGATTCGGAGCGCTAAGAGGCCTATATTGGGAAAAAGAATATCTACAAATAAAAACTACACAGAAGCATTCTGTGAAACTTCTTTCTGTTCTGTTCATTCAACTAAAAGAGTTGAACCTTAGTTTTGATTGAGCCGTTCTGAAACACTCTTTCTGTAGAAAATGCAAGTGGAGATTCGGAGCGCTAAGAGGGTTATAGTGGAAAAAGGAATGTCTTCAAATATAAACTACACAGAATCATTCTGTGAAACTTCTTTCTGATCTGTGCATTCAGGTAACAGAGTTAAACCATACTTTTGCTTGAGCAGATCTGAACACTCTTTCTGTAGAAAATGCAACTGGACATTTGGAGCGCTAAGAGGGTAGTAGTGCAAAAAGGAATATATTCAAATATAAACTACACAGAAGCATTCTGTGAAACTTCTTTCTGATCTGAGCATTCAGCTAACAGAGTTAAACCATACTTTTGATTGAGCAGTTTTGAAACACTCTGTCTGTAGAAAATGCAAATGGACATTCGTAGCGCTAAGTGGGTAATAGTGGAAAAAAGAATATGTTCAAATATAAACTACACAGAAGCATTGTATGAAACTTCTTTCTGTTCTGTGCATTCAACTAACAGAGTTGAACCTTACTTTTGATTGAGCCATTCTGAAACACTCTTTCCGTAGAAACTGCAATTGGACATTCTGAGCGCTAAGAGGCCTATATTGGGAAAAATAATATCTTCAAATAAAAACTACACAGAAGCATTGTGTGAAACTTATTTCTGATATGTGCATTCAGCTAATAGAGTTAAACCATACTTTTGATTGCGTAGTTCCGAACACTCTTTCTGTAGAAAATGCAAGTGGACATTCGGAGCGCTAAGAGGGTAATAGTGGAAAGAGGAATATATCCAAATATAAACTACACAGTAGCATTCTGTGAAACTTCTTTCTGTTCTGCGCATTCAACTAACAGAGTTGAACCTTACTTTTGATTGAGCCGTTCTGAAATACTCTTTCTGTAGAAACTGCAATTGGACATTCTAAGCGCTAAGAGGCCTACATTGGGAAAAAGAATATCTTCAAATAAAAACTACACAGATACATTCTCTGAAACTTATTTCTGATCTGTAAATTCAGTTAACAGAACTAAACCATATTTTTGATTGAGCAGTTATGAAACACGCTTTTTGTAGAAAATGCAAGTGGACATTCGGAGCGCTAAGATTGTAATAGAGGAAAAAGGAATATCTCCAATTAAAAACTACACAGAAGCATTCTCTGAAACCCCTTTCTGTTCTCCGCATTCAACTAACAGAGTTGAGCCTTACTTTTGAAGGAGCAGTTCTGAAACACTCTTTGTGTAGAAACTGCCAGTGGATATTCGGAGCGCTAAGTGGGTAATAGTCCAAAAAGGAGTATCTTCATCTAAATACTACACAGAAGCATTCTGTGAAACTTCTTTCTGTTCTGTGCATTCAACTAAGAGAGTTGAACCTGACATTTGATTGAGGCGTTCTGAAACACTCTTTCTGTAGAAACTGCAATTGGACATTCTGAGCGCTAAGAGGCCTATATTGGGAATAATAATATCTTCAAATAAAAACTACACAGAAGCATTGTTTGAAACTTATTTCCGATATGTGCATTCAGCTAACAGAGTTAAACCATACTTTTGATTGCGCAGTTCAGAACACTCTTTCTGTAGAAAATGCAAGTGGACATTCGGAGCGCTAAGAGGGTAATAGTGGAAAAAGGAATATATTCAAATATAAACTACACAGAAGCATTCTGTGAAATTACTTTCTGTTCTGTGAATTCAACTACCAGGTTTGAACCTTAATTTTGATTGAGCCGTTCTGAAACACTCTTTCTGTAGAAACTGCAATTGGACATTCTGAGTGCTAAGAGGCCTATATTGGGAAAAAGAATATCTACAAATAAAAACTACACAGAAGCATTCTGTGAAACTTCTTTCTGTTCTGTTCATTCAACTAAAAGAGTTGAACGTTAGTTTTGATTGAGCCGTTCTGAAACACTCTTTCTGTAGAAAATGCAAGTGGAGATTCGGAGCGCTAAGAGGCCTATATTGGGAAAAAGAATATCTACAAATAAAAACTACACAGAAGCATTCTGTGAAACTTCTTTCTGTTCTGTTCATTCAACTAAAAGAGTTGAACCTTAGTTTTGATTGAGCCGTTCTGAAACACTCTTTCTGTAGAAAATGCAAGTGGAGATTCGGAGCGCTAAGAGGGTTATAGTGGAAAAAGGAATGTCTTCAAATATAAACTACACAGAATCATTCTGTGAAACTTCTTTCTGATCTGTGCATTCAGGTAACAGAGTTAAACCATACTTTTGCTTGAGCAGATCTGAACACTCTTTCTGTAGAAAATGCAACTGGACATTTGGAGCGCTAAGAGGGTAGTAGTGCAAAAAGGAATATATTCAAATATAAACTACACAGAAGCATTCTGTGAAACTTCTTTCTGATCTGAGCATTCAGCTAACAGAGTTAAACCATACTTTTGATTGAGCAGTTTTGAAACACTCTGTCTGTAGAAAATGCAAATGGACATTCGTAGCGCTAAGTGGGTAAGAGTGGAAAAAAGAATATGTTCAAATATAAACTACACAGAAGCATTGTATGAAACTTCTTTCTGTTCTGTGCATTCAACTAACAGAGTTGAACCTTCCTTTTGATTGAGCCATTCTGAAACACTCTTTCCGTAGAAACTGCAATTGGACATTCTGAGCGCTAAGAGGCCTATATTGGGAAAAATAATATCTTCAAATAAAAACTACACAGAAGCATTGTGTGAAACTTATTTCTGATATGTGCATTCAGCTAATAGAGTTAAACCATACTTTTGATTGCGTAGTTCCGAACACTCTTTCTGTAGAAAATGCAAGTGGACATTCGGAGCGCTAAGAGGGTAATAGTGGAAAGAGGAATATATCCAAATATAAACTACACAGTAGCATTCTGTGAAACTTCTTTCTGTTCTGCGCATTCAACTAACAGAGTTGAACCTTACTTTTGATTGAGCCGTTCTGAAATACTCTTTCTGTAGAAACTGCAATTGGACATTCTAAGCGCTAAGAGGCCTACATTGGGAAAAAGAATATCTTCAAATAAAAACTACACAGATACATTCTCTGAAACTTATTTCTGATCTGTAAATTCAGTTAACAGAACTAAACCATATTTTTGATTGAGCAGTTATGAAACACGCTTTTTGTAGAAAATGCAAGTGGACATTCGGAGCGCTAAGATTGTAATAGAGGAAAAAGGAATATCTCCAATTAAAAACTACACAGAAGCATTCTCTGAAACCCCTTTCTGTTCTCCGCATTCAACTAACAGAGTTGAGCCTTACTTTTGAAGGAGCAGTTCTGAAACACTCTTTGTGTAGAAACTGCCAGTGGATATTCGGAGCGCTAAGTGGGTAATAGTCCAAAAAGGAGTATCTTCATCTAAATACTACACAGAAGCATTCTGTGAAACTTCTTTCTGTTCTGTGCATTCAACTAAGAGAGTTGAACCTGACATTTGATTGAGGCGTTCTGAAACACTCTTTCTGTAGAAACTGCAATTGGACATTCTGAGCGCTAAGAGGCCTATATTGGGAATAATAATATCTTCAAATAAAAACTACACAGAAGCATTGTTTGAAACTTATTTCCGATATGTGCATTCAGCTAACAGAGTTAAACCATACTTTTGATTGCGCAGTTCAGAACACTCTTTCTGTAGAAAATGCAAGTGGACATTCGGAGCGCTAAGAGGGTAATAGTGGAAAAAGGAATATATTCAAATATAAACTACACAGAAGCATTCTGTGAAATTACTTTCTGTTCTGTGAATTCAACTACCAGGTTTGAACCTTAATTTTGATTGAGCCGTTCTGAAACACTCTTTCTGTAGAAACTGCAATTGGACATTCTAAGCGCTAAGAGGCCTACATTGGGATAAAGAATATCTTCAAATAAAAACTACACAGATGCATTCTCTGAAACTTATTTCTGATCTGTAAATTCAGTGAACAGAGCTAAACCATATTTTTGATTGAGCAGTTATGAAACACTCTTTTTGTAGAAAATGCAAGTGGACATTCGGAGCGCTAAGATTGTAGTAGAGGAATAAGGAATATCTCCAATTAAAAAATACACAGAAGCATTCTCTGAAACCCCTTTCTGTTCTCCGCATTCAACTAACAGAGTTGAGCCTTACTTTCGAAGGAGCAGTTCTGAATCACTCTTTTTGTAGAAACTGCCAATGGATATTCGGAGCGCTAAGTGGGTAATAGTCCAAAAAGGAGTATCTTCAACTAAATACTACACAGAAGCATTCTGTGAAACTTCTTTCTGTTCTGTGCATTCAACTAAGAGAGTTGAACCTGACATTTGATTGAGGCGTTCTGAAAAACTCTTTCTGTAGAAACTGCAATTGGACATTCTGAGCGCTAAGAGGCCTATATTGGGAATAATAATATCTTCAAATAAAAACTACACAGAAGCATTGTTTGAAACTTATTTCCGTTATGTGCATTCAGCTAACAGAGTTAAACCATACTTTTGATTGCGCAGTTCAGAACACTCTTTCTGTAGAAAATGCAAGTGGACATTCGGAGCGCTAAGAGGGTAATTGTGGAAAAAGGAATATATTCAAATATAAACTACACAGAAGCATTCTGTGAAATTTCATTCTGTTCTGTGCATTCAGCTACCAGGTTTGAACCTTAATTTTGATTGAGCCGTTCTGAAACACTCTTTCTGTAGAAACTGCAATTGGACATTCTGAGCGCTAAGAGGCCTATATTGGGAAAAAGAATATCTAAAAATAAAAACTACACAGAAGCATTCCGTGAAATTTCTTTCTGTTCTGTTCATTCAACTAAAAGAGTTGAACCTTAGTTTTGATTGAGCCGTTCTGAAACACTCTTTCTGTAGAAAATGCAAGTGGAGATTCGGAGCGCTAAGAGGGTAAAAGTGGAAAAAGGAATGTCTTCAAATATAAACTACACAGAATCATTCTGTGAAACTTCTTCCTTATCTGTGCATTCACGTAACAGAGTTAAACCATACTTTTGATTGAGCAGATCTGAACACTCTTTCTGTAGAAAATGCAACTGGACATTTGGAGCGCTAAGAGGGTAGTAGTGGAAAAAGGAATATATTCAAATATAAACTACACAGAAGCATTCTGTGAAACTTCTTTCTGATCTGAGCATTCAGCTAACAGAGTTAAACCATACTTTTGATTGAGCAGTTTTGAAACACTCTGTCTGTAGAAAATGCAACTGGACATTCGTAGCGCTAAGTGGGTAATAGTGGAAAAAAGAATATGTTCAAATATAAACTACACAGAAGTATTGTATGAAACTTCTTTCTGTTCTGTGCATTCAGCTAACAGAGTTGAACCTTACTTTTGCTTGAGCCGTTCTGAAACACTCTTTCCGTAGAAACTGCAATTGGACATTCTGAGCGCTAAGAGGCCTATATTGGGAAAAATAATATCTTCAAATAAAAACTACACAGAAGCATTGTGTGAAACTTATTTCTGATATGTGCATTCAGCTAACAGAGTTAAACCATACTTTTGATTGCGCAGTTCCGAACACTCTTTCTGTAGAAAATGCAAGTGGACATTCGGAGCGCTAAGAGGGTAATAGTGGAAAAAGGAATATATTCAAATATAAACTACACAGTAGCATTCTGTGAAACTTCTTTCAGTTCTGTGCATTCAACTAACAGATTTGAACCTTACTTTTGATTGAGCCGTTCTGAAACACTCTTTCTGTAGAAACTTCAATTGGACATTCTAAGCGCTAGGAGGCCTACATTGGGAAAAAGAATATCTTCAAATAAAAACTACACAGATACATTCTCTGAAACTTATTTCTGATCTGTAAATTCAGTTAACAGAGCTAAACCATATTTTTGATTGAGCAGTTATGAAACACTCTTTTTGTAGAAAATGCAAGTGGACATTGGGAGCGCTAAGATTTTAATAGAGGAAAAAGGAATATCTCCAATCAAAAACTACACAGAAGCATTCTCTGAATCCACTTTCTGTTCTCCGCATTCAACTAACAGAGTTGAGCCTTACTTTTGAAGGAGCAGTTGTGAAACACTCTTTGTGTAGAAACTGCCAGTGGATATTCGGAGCGCTAAGTGGGTAATAGTCCAAAAAGGAGTATCTTCAACTAAATACTACACAGAAGCATTCTGTGAAACTTCTTTCTGTTCTCTGCATTCAACTCAGAGAGTTGAACCTTACATTTGACTGAGCCTTCCTGAAACACTCTTTCTGTAGAAATTGAAATTGGACATTGTGAGCGCTAAGAGGCCTATATTGGGAAAATTATATCTTCAAATAAAAACTACACAGAAGCATTTTTTGAATCTTATTTCTGTTATGTGCATTCAGCTAACAGAGTTAAACCATACTTTTGATTGCGCAGTTCAGAACACTCTTTCTGTAGAAAATGCAAGTGGACAATCGGAGCGCTAAGAGGGTAATAGTTTAAAAAGGAATATATTGAAATATAAAATACACAGAAACATTCTGTGAAACTTCTTTCTTTTCTGTGCATTCAACTACCAGGGTTGAAGCTTAATTTTGATTGAGCCGTTCTGAAACACTCTTTCTGTAGAAACTGCAATTGGACATTCTGAGCGCTAAGAGGCCTATATTGGGAAAAATAATATCTACAAATAAAAACTACACAGAAGCATTCTGTGAAACTTCTTTCACTTCTGTTCATTCAACTAAAAGAGTTGAACATTAGTTTTGATTGAGCCGTTCTGAAACACTCTTTCTGTAGAAAATACAAGTGGAGATTCGGGCGCTAAGAGGGTAATAGTGGAAAAAGGAATGTCTTCAAATATAAACTACACAGAATCATTCTGTGAAACTTCTTTCTGATCTGTGCATTCAGCTAACAGAGTTAAATCATACTTTTGATTGAGCAGATCTGAACACTCTTTCTGTAGAAAATGCAACTGGACATTTGGAGCGCTCAGAGGGTAGTAGTGGAAAAAGGAATATATTCAAATATAAACTACACAGAAGCACTCTGTGAAACTTCTTTCTGATCTGAGCATTCAGCTAACAGAGTTAAACCATACTTTCAATTGAGCAGTTTTGAAACACTCTGTCTGTAGAAAATGAAACTGGACATTCGTAGCGCTAATGGGTAATAGTGGAAAAAAAATATGTTCAAACATAACCTACACAGAAGCATTGTATGAAACAGCTTTCTGTTCTGTGCATTCAACTAACAGTGTTGAACCTTACTTTTGATTGAACCGTTCTGAAACACTCTTTCTGTAGAAACTGCAATTGGACATTCTGAGCGCTAAGAGGCCTACATTGGGAAAAATAATATCTTCAAATAAAAACTACACAGAAGCATTGTGTGAAACTTATTTCTGATATGTGCATTCAGCTAACAGAGTTAAACCATACTTTTGAGTGCGCAGTTTCGAACTCTCTTTCTGTAGAAAATGCAAGTGGACATTCGGAGCGCTAAGAGGGCAATAGTGGAAAAAGGAATATATTCAAATATAAACTACACAGTAGCATTCTGTGAAACTTCTTTCTGTTCTGTGCAGTCAACTAACAGGTTTGAAGCTTACTTTTGATTGAGCCGTTCTGAAACACTCTTTCTGTAGAAACTGCAATTGGACATTCTAAGCGCTAAGAGGCCTACATTGGGAAAAAGAATATCTTCAAATAAAAACTACGCAGATGCATTCTGTGAAACTTACTTCTGATCTGTAAATTCAGTTAACAGAGCTAAACCATATTTTTGATTGAGCAGTTATGAAACACTCTTTTTGTAGTAAATGCAAGTGGACATTCGGAGCGCTAAGATTGTTATAGAGGAAAATGAATATCTAAAATTAAAAACTACACAGAAGCATTCTCTGAAACCCCTTTCTGTTCTCTGCATTCAACTAACAGTGTTGATCCTTACTTTTGAAGTAGCAGTTCTGAAAAACTCTTTGTGTAGAAACTGCCAGTGGATATTCGGAGCGCTAAGTGGGTAATAGTCCAAAAAGGAGTATCTTCAACAAAATACTACACAGAAGCATTCTGTGAAACATCTTTCTGTTCTGTGCATTCAACTAAGAGAGTTGAACCTTACATTTGATTGAGCCGTTCTGAAACACTCTTTCTGTAGAAACTGCAATTGGACATTCTGAGCGCTAAGAGGCCTATACTGGGAAATATAATATCTTCAAATAAAAACTACACAGAAGCATTATGTGAAACTTATTTCTGATATGTGCATTCAGCTAACAGAGTTAAACCATACTTTTGATTGCGTAGTTCCGAACACTCTTTCTGTAGAAAATGCAAGTGGACCTTCGGAGCGCTGAGAGGGTAATAGTGAAAAAAGGAATATATTCAAATATAAACTACACAGTAGCATTCTGTGAAACTTCTTTCTGTTCTGTGCATTCAACTAACAGAGTTGAACCTTACTTTTGATTGAGCCGTTCTGAAATACTCTTTCTGTAGAAACTGCAATTGGACATTCTAAGCGCTAAGAGGCCTACATTGGGAAAAAGAATATCTACAAATAAAAACTACACAGAAGCATTCTGTGAAACTTCTTTCTGTTCTGTTCATTCAACTAAAAGAGTTGAACCTTAGTTTTGATTGAGCCGTTCTGAAACACTCTTTCTGTAGAAAATGCAAGTGGACATTCGGAGCGCTAAGTGGGTAATAGTGGAAAAAGGATTATATTCAAATATAAACTACACAGTAGCATTCTGTGAAACTTCTTTCTGTTCTGTGCATTCAACTAACAGAGTTGAACCTTACTTTTGATTCAGCCGTTCTGAAACACTCTTTCTGTAGAAACTGCAATTGGACATTCTAAGCGCTAAGGGGCCTACAATGGGAAAAAGAATATCTTCATATAAAAACTACACAGATGCATTCTGTGAAACTTATTTCTGATCTGTAAATTCAGTTAACAGAGCTAAACCATATTTTTGATTGAGCAGTTATGAAACACTCTTTTTGTAGAAAATGCAAGTCTACATTCGGAGCGCTAAGATTGTAATAGAGGAAAAAGGAATATCTCCAATTAAAAACTACACAGAAGCATTCTCTGAAACCCCTTTCTCTTCTCCGCATTCAACTAATAGAGTTGAGCCTTACTTTTGAAGGAGCAGTTCTGAAACATTCTTTTTGTAGAAACTGCCAGTGGATATTCGGAGCGCTAAGTGGGTAATATTCCAAAAAGGAGTATCTTCAACTAAATACTACACAGAAGCATTCTGTGAAACTTCTTTCTGTTCTGTGCATTCAACTAAGAGAGTTGAACCTTACATTTGATTGAGCCGTTCTGAAACAATGTTTCTGTAGAAACTGCAATTCGACATTCTGAGCTCTAAGAGGCCTATATTGGGAAAAAGAATATCTACAAATAAAAACTACACAGAAGTATTCTTTGAAACTTCTTTCTGTTCTGTTCATTCAACTAAAAGAGTTGAACCTTAGTTTTGATTGAGCCGTTCTCAAACACTCTTTCTGTAGGAAATGCAAGTGGAGATTCGGAGCGCTAAGAGGGTAATAGTGGAAAAAGGAATGTCTTCAAATATAAACTACACAGAATCATTCTGTGAAACTTGTTTCTGATCTGTGCATTCAGCTAACAGTGTTAAACCATATTTTTGATTGAGCAGATCTGAACACTCTTTCTGTAGAAAATGCAACTGGACATTTGGAGCGCTAAGAGGGTAGTAGTGGAAAAAGGAATATATTCCAATATAAACTACACAGAAGCATTCTGTGAAACTTCTTTCTGATCTGAGCATTCAGCTAACAGAGTTAACACATACTTTTGATTGAGCAGTTTTGAAACACTCTGTCTGTAGAAAATGCAACTGGACATTCGTAGCGCTAAGTGGGTAATAGTGGAAAAAAGAATATGTTCAAATATAAACTACACAGAAGCATTGTATGAAACTTCTTTCTGTTCTGTGCATTCAACTAACAGAGTTGAAACTTACTTTTGATTGAGCCGTTCTGAAACACTCTTTCTGTAGAAACTGCAATTGGACATTCTGAGCGCTAAGAGGCCTATATTGGGAAAAATAATATCTTCAAATAAAAACTACACAGAAGCATTGTGTGAAACTTATTTCTGATATGTGCATTCAGCTAACAGAGTTAAACCATACTTTTGATTGCGCAGTTCCGAACACTCTTTCTGTAGAAAATGCACGTGAACATTCGGAGCGCTAAGAGGGAAATAATGTAAAAAGGTATATATTCAAATATAAACTACACAGTAGCATTCTGTGAAACTTCTTTCTGTTCTGTGCATTCAACTAATAGAGTTGAACCTTACGTTTGATTGAGCCGTTCTGAAACACTATTTCTGTAGAAACTGCAATTTATCCTTCTAAGCGCTAAGAGGCCTACATTGGGAAAAAGAACATCTTCAAATAAAAACTACACAGATGCATTCTGTGAAACTTATCTCCGATCTGTAAATTCGGTTAACAGAGCTAAACTATATTTTTGATTGAGCAGTTATGAAACACTCTTTTTGTAGAAAATGCAAGTGGACATTCGGAGCGCTAAGATTGTAATAGAGGAAAAAGGAATATCTCCAATTAAAAACTACACAGAAGGATTCTCTGAAACCGCTTTCTGTTCTCCGCATTCAACTAACAGATTTGAGCCTTACTTTTGAAGGAGCGGTTGTGAAACACTCTTTGTGTAGAAACTGCCAGTGGATATTCAGAGCGCTAAGTGGGTAATAGTCCAAAAAGGAGTATCTTCAACTAAATACTACACAGAAGCATTCTGTGAAACTTATTTCTGTTCTGTGCATTCAACTCAGAGAGTTGAACCTTACATTTGACTGAGCCTTTCTGAAACACTCTTTCTGTAGAAATTGAAATTGGACATTGTGAGCGCTAAGAGGCCTATATTGGGAAAATTATATCTTCAAATAAAAACTACACAGAAGCATTTTTTGAATCTTATTTCTGATATGTGCATTCAGCTAACAGAGTTAAACCATACTTTTGATTGCGCAGTTCAGAACACTCTTTCTGTAGAAAATGCAAGTGGACAATCGGAGCGCTAAGAGGGTAATAGTTTAAAAAGGAATATATTCAAATATAAAATACACAGAAACATTCTGTGAAACTTCTTTCTTTTCTGTGCATTCAACTACCAGGGTTGAAGCTTAATTTTGATTGAGCCGTTCTGAAACACTCTTTCTGTAGAAACTGCAATTGGACATTCTGAGCGCTAAGAGGCCTATATTGGGAAAAATAATATCTACAAATAAAAACTACACAGAAGCATTCTGTGAAAATTCTTTCACTTCTGTTCATTCAACTAAAAGAGTTGAACATTAGTTTTGATTGAGCCGTTCTGAAACACTCTTTCTGTAGAAAATACAAGTGGAGATTCGGGAGCTAAGAGGGTAATAGTGGAAAAAGGAATGTCTTCAAATATAAACTACACAGAATCATTCTGTGAAACTTCTTTCTGATCTGTGCATTCAGCTAACAGAGTTAAATCATACTTTTGATTGAGCAGATCTGAACACTCTTTCTGTAGAAAATGCAACTGGACATTTGGAGCGCTCAGAGGGTAGTAGTGGAAAAAGGAATATATTCAAATATAAACTACACAGAAGCACTCTGTGAAACTTCTTTCTGATCTGAGCATTCAGCTAAGAGAGTTAAACCATACTTTCAATTGAGCAGTTTTGAAACACTCTGTCTGTAGAAAATGAAACTGGACATTCGTAGCGCTAATGGGTAATAGTGGAAAAAAGAATATGTTCAAACATAACCTACACAGAAGCATTGTATGAAACAGCTTTCTGTTCTGTGCATTCAACTAACAGAGTTGAACCTTACTTTTGATTGAACCGTTCTGAAACACTCTTTCTGTAGAAACTGCAATTGGACATTCTGAGCGCTAAGAGGCCTACATTGGGAAAAATAATATCCTCAAATAAAAACTACACAGAAGCATTGTGTGAAACTTATTTCTGATATGTGCATTCAGCTAACAGAGTTAAACCATACTTTTGATTGCGCAGTTCCGAACTCTCTTTCTGTAGAAAATGCAAGTGGACATTCGGAGCGCTAAGAGGGCAATAGTGGAAAAAGGAATATATTCAAATATAAACTACACAGTAGCATTCTGTGAAACTTCTTTCTGTTCTGTGCAGTCAACTAACAGGTTTGAAGCTTACTTTTGATTGAGCCGTTCTGAAACACTCTTTCTGTAGAAACTGCAATTGGACATTCTAAGCGCTAAGAGGCCTACATTGGGAAAAAGAATATCTTCAAATAAAAACTACACAGATGCATTCTGTGAAACTTACTTCTGATCTGTAAATTCAGTTAACAGAGCTAAACCATATTTTTGATTGTGCAGTTATGAAACACTCTTTTTGTAGTAAATGCAAGTGGACATTCGGAGCGCTAAGATTGTTATAGAGGAAAATGAATATCTAAAATTAAAAACTACACAGAAGCATTCTCTGAAACCCCTTTCTCTTCTCTGCATTCAACTAACAGAGTTGAGCCTTACTTTTGAAGTAGCAGTTCTGAAACACTCTTTGTGTAGAAACTGCCAGTGGATATTCGGAGCGCTAAGTGGGTAATAGTCCAAAAAGGAGTATCTTCAACTAAATACTACACAGAAGCATTCTGTGAAACTTCTTTCTGTTCTGTGCATTCAACTAAGAGAGTTGAACCTTACATTTGATTGAGCCGTTCTGAAACACTCTTTCTGTAGAAACTGCAATTGGACATTCTGAGCGCTAAGAGGCCTATATTGGGAAAAATAATATCTTCAAATAAAAACTACACAGAAGCATTGTTTGAAATTTATTTCTGATATGTGCATTCGGCTAACAGAGTTAAACCATACTTTTGATTGCGCAGTTTAGAACACTCTTTCTGTAGAAAATGCAAGTGGACATTCGGAGCGCTAAGAGGGTAATAGTGGAAAAAGGAATATATTCAAATATAAACTACACAGAAGCATTCTGTGAAACTTCTTTCTGTTCTGTGCATTCAACTACCAGGGTTGAAGCTTAATTTTGATTGAGCCGTTCTGAAACACTCTTTCTGTAGAAACTGCAATTGGACATTCTGAGCGCTAAGAGGCCTATATTGGGAAAAAGAATGTCTACAAATAAAAACTACACAGAAGAATTGTGTGAAACTTCTTTCTGTTCTGTTTGTTCAACTAAAAGAGTTGAACCTTAGTTTTGATTGAGCCGTTCTGAAACACTCTTTCTGTAGAAAATGCAAGTGGAGATTCGGAGCGCTAAGAGGGTAATAGTGGAAAAGGGAATGTCTCCAAATATAAACTACACAGAATCATTCTGTGAAACTTCTTTCTGATCTGTGCATTCAGCTAACAGAGTTAAACCATACTTTTGATTGAGCAGATCTGAACACTCTTTCTGTAGAAAATGCAACTGGACATTTGGAGCGCTAAGAGAGTAGTAGTGGAAAAAGGAATATATTCAAATATAAACTACACAGAAGCATTCTGTGAAACTTCTTTCTGATCTGAGCATTCAGCTAAGAGAGTTAAACCATAATTTTGATTGAGCAGTTTTGAAACACTCTGTCTGTAGAAAATGCAACTGGACATTCGTAGCGCTAAGTGGGTAATAGTGAAAAAAAGAATATGTTCAAATATAAACTACACAGAAGCATTGTATGAAACTTCTTTCTGTTCTGTGCATTCAACTAACAGAGTTGAACCTTACATTTGATTGAGCCTTTCTGAAACACTCTTTCTGTAGAAACTGCAATTGGACATTCTGAGCGCTAAGAGGCCTCTATTGGAAAAAATAATATCTTCAAATAAAAACTACACAGAAGCATTGTGTGAAACTTATTTCTGATATGTTCATTAAGCTAACAGAGTTAAACCATACTTTTGATTGCACAGTTCTGAACACTCTATCTGTAGAAAATGCAAGTGGACATTCGGAGCGCTAAGAGGGTAATAGATGAAAAAGGAATATATTCAAATATAAACTACACAGTAGCATTCTGTGAAAATTCTTTCTGTTCTGTGCATTCAACTAACAGAGTTGAACCTTACTTTTGATTGAGCCGTTCTGAAACACTCTTTCTGTACAAACTGCAATTGGACATGCTAAGCGCTAAGAGGCCTACATTGGGAAAAAGAATATCTTCAAATAAAAACTACACAGATGCATTCTGTGAAACTTATTTCTGATCTGTAAATTCAGTTAACAGAGATAAAACATATTTTTGATTGAGCAGTTATGAAACACTCTTTTTGTAGAAAATGCAAGTGGACATTCGGAGCGCTAAGAGGGTAATAGTGGAAAAAGGAATATATTTAAATATAAACTACACAGTAGCATTCTGTGAAAATTCTTTCTGTTCTGTGCATTCAACTAACAGAGTTGAACCTTACTTTTGATTGAGCCGTTCTGAAACACTCTTTCTGTAGAAACTGCAATTGGACATGCTAAGCGCTAAGAGGCCTACATTGGGAAAAAGAATATCTTCAAATAAAAACTACACAGATGCATTCTGTGAAACTTGTTTCTGATCTGTAAATTCAGTTAACAGAGATAAAACATATTTTTGATTGAGCAGTTATGAAACACTCTTTCTGTAGAAAATGCAAGTGGAGATTCGGAGCGCTAAGAGGGTAATAGTGGAAAAAGGAATGTCTTCAAATATAAACTACACAGAATCATTCGGTGAAAATTCTTTCTGATCTGTGCATTCAGCTAACAGAGTTAAACCATACTTTTGATTGAGCAGATCTGAACACTCTTTCTGTAGAAAATGCAACTGGACATTTGGAGCGCTCAGAGGGTAGTAGTGGAAAAAGGAATATATTCAAATATAAACTACACAGAAGCACTCTGTGAAACTTCTTTCTGATCTGAGCATTCAGCTAACAGAGTTAAACCATACTTTCAATTGAGCAGTTTTGAAACACTCTGTCTGTAGAAAATGAAACTGGACATTCGTAGCGCTAATGGGTAATAGTGGAAAAAAGAATATGTTCAAACATAACCTACACAGAAGCATTGTATGTAACAGCTTTCTGTTCTGTGCATTCAACTAACAGAGTTGAACCTTACTTTTGATTGAACCGTTCTGAAACACTCTTTCTGTAGAAACTGCAATGGGACATTCTGAGCGCTAAGAGGCCTACATTGGGAAAAATAATATCTTCAAATAAAAACTACACAGAAGCATTGTGTGAAACTTATTTCTGATATGTGCATTCAGCTAACAGAGTTAAACCATACTTTTGATTGCGCAGTTCCGAACTCTCTTTCTGAAGAAAATGCAAGTGGACATTCGGAGCGCTAAGAGGGCAATAGTGGAAAAAGGAATATATTCAAATATAAACTACACAGTAGCATTCTGTGAAACTTCTTTCTGTTCTGTGCAGTCAACTAACAGGTTTGAAGCTTACTTTTGATTGAGCCGTTCTGAAACACTCTTTCTGTATAAACTGCAATTGGACATTCTAAGCGCTAAGAGGCCTACATTGGGAAAAAGAATATCTTCAAATAAAAACTACACAGATGCATTCTGTGAAACTTACTTCTGATCTGTAAATTCAGTTAACAGAGCTAAACCATATTTTTGATTGAGCAGTTATGAAACACTCTTTTTGTAGTAAATGCAAGTGGACATTCGGAGCGCTAAGATTGTTATAGAGGAAAATGAATATCTAAAATTAAAAACTACACAGAAGCATTCTCTGAAACCCCTTTCTGTTCTCTGCATTCAACTAACAGAGTTGAGCCTTACTTTTGAAGTAGCAGTTCTGAAACACTCTTTGTGTAGAAACTGCCAGTGGATATTCGGAGCGCTAAGTGGGTAATAGTCCAAAAAGGAGTATCTTCAACTAAATACTACACAGAAGCATTCTGTGAAACTTCTTTCTGTTCTGTGCATTCAACTAAGAGAGTTGAACCTTACATTTGATTGAGCCGTTCTGAAACACTCTTTCTGTAGAAACTGCAATTGGACATTCTGAGCGCTAAGAGGCCTATATTGGGAAAAATAATATCTTCAAATAAAAACTACACAGAAGCATTATGTGAAACTTATTTCTGATATGTGCATTCAGCTAACAGAGTTAAACCATACTTTTGATTGCGTAGTTCCGAACACTCTTTCTGTAGAAAATGCAAGTGGACCTTCGGAGCGCTAAGAGGGTAATAGTGGAAAAAGGAATATATTCAATTATAAACTACACAGTAGCATTCTGTGAAACTTCTTTCTGTTCTGTGCATTCAACTAACAGAGTTGAACCTTACTTTTGATTGAGCCGTTCTGAAATACTCTTTCTGTAGAAACTGCAATTGGACATTCTAAGCGCTAAGAGGCCTACATTGGGAAAAAGAATATCTACAAATAAAAACTACACAGAAGCATTCTGTGAAACTTCTTTCTGTTCTGTTCATTCAACTAAAAGAGTTGAACCTTAGTTTTGATTGAGCCGTTCTGAAACACTCTTTCTGTAGAAAATGCAAGTGGACATTCGGAGCGCTAAGTGGGTAATAGTGGAAAAAGGATTATATTCAAATATCAACTACACAGTAGCATTCTGTGAAACTTCTTTCTGTTCTGTGCATTCAACTAACAGAGTTGAACCTTACTTTTGATTCAGCCGTTCTGAAACACTCTTTCTGTAGAAACTGCAATTGGACATTCTAAGCGCTAAGGGGCCTACATTGGGAAAAAGAATATCTTCATATAAAAACTACACAGATGCATTCTGTGAAACTTATTTCTGATCTGTAAATTCAGTTAACAGAGCTAAACCATATTTTTGATTGAGCAGTTATGAAACACTCTTTTTGTAGAAAATGCAAGTCTACATTCGGAGCGCTAAGATTGTAATAGAGGAAAAAGGAATATCTCCAATTAAAAACTACACAGAAGCATTCTCTGAAACCCCTTTCTCTTCTCCGCATTCAACTAATAGAGTTGAGCCTTACTTTTGAAGGAGCAGTTCTGAAACATTCTTTTTGTAGAAACTGCCAGTGGATATTCGGAGCGCTAAGTGGGTAATATTCCAAAAAGGAGTATCTTCAACTAAATACTACACAGAAGCATTCTGTGAAACTTCTTTCTGTTCTGTGCATTCAACTAAGAGAGTTGAACCTTACATTTGATTGAGCCGTTCTGAAACACTGTTTCTGTAGAAACTGCAATTCGACATTCTGAGCGCTAAGAGGCCTATATTGGGAAAAAGAATATCTACAAATAAAAACTACACAGAAGTATTCTGTGAAACTTCTTTCTGTTCTGTTCATTCAACTAAAAGTGTTGAACCTTAGTTTTGATTGAGACGTTCTCAAACACTCTTTCTGTAGGAAATGCAAGTGGAGATTCGGAGCGCTAAGAGGGTAATAGTGGAAAAAGGAATGTCTTCAAATATAAACTACACAGAATCATTCTGTGAAACTTGTTTCTGATCTGTGCATTCAGCTAACAGTGTTAAACCATATTTTTGATTGAGCAGATCTGAACACTCTTTCTGTAGAAAATGCAACTGGACATTTGGAGCGCTAAGAGGGTAGTAGTGGAAAAAGGAATATATTCAAATATAAACTACACAGAAGCATTCTGTGAAACTTCTTTCTGATCTGAGCATTCAGCTAACAGAGTTAACACATACTTTTGATTGAGCAGTTTTGAAACACTCTGTCTGTAGAAAATGCAACTGGACATTCGTAGCGCTAAGTGGGTAATAGTGGAAAAAAGAATATGTTCAAATATAAACTACACAGAAGCATTGTATGAAACTTCTTTCTGTTCTGTGCATTCAACTAACAGAGTTGAACCTTACTTTTGATTGAGCCGTTCTGAAACACTCTTTCTGTAGAAACTGCAATTGGACATTCTGAGCGCTAAGAGGCCTATATTGGGAAAAATAATATCTTCAAATAAAAACTACACAGAAGCATTGTGTGAAACTTATTTCTGATATGTGCATTCAGCTAACAGAGTTAAACCATACTTTTGATTGCGCAGTTCCGAACACTCTTTCTGTAGAAAATGCACGTGAACATTCGGAGCGCTAAGAGGGAAATAATGTAAAAAGGTATATATTCAAATATAAACTACACAGTAGCATTCTGTTAAACTTCTTTCTGTTCTGTGCATTCAACTATTAGAGTTGAACCTTACGTTTGATTGAGCCGTTCTGAAACACTATTTCTGTAGAAATTGCAATTTATCCTTCTAAGCGCTATGAGGCCTACATTGGGAAAAAGAACATCTTCAAATATAAACTACACAGATGCATTCTGTGAAACGTATTTCCGATCTGTAAATTCGGTTAACAGAGCTAAACTATATTTTTGATTGAGCAGTTATGAAACACTCTTTTTGTAGAAAATGCAAGTGGACATTCGGAGCGCTAAGATTGTAATAGAGGAAAAAGGAATATCTCCAATTAAAAACTACACAGAAGGATTCTCTGAAACCGCTTTCTGTTCTCCGCATTCAACTAACAGAGTTGAGCCTTACTTTTGAAATAGCAGTTCTGAAACACTCTTTGTGTAGAAACTGCCAGTGGATATTCGGAGCGCTAAGTGGGTAATAGTCCAAAAAGGAGTATCTTCAACTAAATACTACACAGAAGCATTCTGTGAAACTTCTTTCTGTTCTGTGCATTCAACTAAGAGAGTTGAACCTTACATTTGATTGAGCCGTTCTGAAACACTCTTTCTGTAGAAACTGCAATTGGACATTCTGAGCGCTAAGAGGCCTATATTGGGAAAAATAATATCTTCAAATAAAAACTACACAGAAGCATTATGTGAAACTTATTTCTGATATGTGCATTCAGCTAACAGAGTTAAACCATACTTTTGATTGCGTAGTTCCGAACACTCTTTCTGTAGAAAATGCAAGTGGACCTTCGGAGCGCTAAGAGGGAAATAGTGGAAAAAGGAATATATTCAAATATAAACACACAGTAGCATTCTGTGAAACTTCTTTCTGTTCTGTGCATTCAACTAACAGAGTTGAACCTTACTTTTGATTGAGCCGTTCTGAAATACTCTTTCTGTAGAAACTGCAATTGGACATTCTAATCGCTAAGAGGCCTACATTGGGAAAAAGAATATCTACAAATAAAAACTACACAGAAGCATTCTGTGAAACTTCTTTCTGTTCTGTTCATTCAACTAAAAGAGTTGAACCTTAGTTTTGATTGAGCCGTTCTGAAACACTCTTTCTGTAGGAAATGCAAGTGGACATTCGGAGCGCTAAATGGGTAATAGTGGAAAAAGGATTATATTCAAATATAAACTACACAGTAGCATTCTGTGAAACTTCTTTCTGTTCTGTGCATTCAACTAACAGAGTTGAACCTTACTTTTGATTCAGCCGTTCTGAAACACTCTTTCTGTAGAAACTGCAATTGGACATTCTAAGCGCTATGGGGCCTACATTGGGAAAAAGAATATCTTCATATAAAAACTACACAGATGCATTCTGTGAAACTTATTTCTGATCTGTAAATTCAGTTAACAGAGCTAAACCATATTTTTGATTGAGCAGTTATGAAACACTCTTTTTGTAGAAAATGCAAGTCTACATTCGGAGCGCTAAGATTGTAATAGAGGAAAAAGGAATATCTCCAATTAAAAACTACACAGAAGCATTCTCTGAAACCCCTTTCTCTTCTCCGCATTCAACTAATAGAGTTGAGCCTTACTTTTGAAGGAGCAGTTCTGAAACATTCTTTTTGTAGAAACTGCCAGTGGATATTCGGAGCGCTAAGTGGGTAATATTCCAAAAAGGAGTATCTTCAACTAAATACTACACAGAAGCATTCTGTGAAACTTCTTTCTGTTCTGTGCATTCAACTAAGAGAGTTGAACCTTACATTTGATTGAGCCGTTCTGAAACCCTGTTTCTGTAGAAACTGCAATTCGACATTCTGAGCGCTAAGAGGCCTATATTGGGAAAAAGAATATCTACAAATAAAAACTACACAGAAGTATTCTGTGAAACTTCTTTCTGTTCTGTTCATTCAACTAAAAGAGTTGAACCTTAGTTTTGATTGAGACGTTCTCAAACACTCTTTCTGTAGGAAATGCAAGTGGAGATTCGGAGCGCTATGAGGGTAATAGTGGAAAAAGGAATGTCTTCAAATATAAACTACACAGAATCATTCTGTGAAACTTGTTTCTGATCTGTGCATTCAGCTAACAGTGTTAAAACATATTTTTGATTGAGCAGATCTGAACACTCTTTCTGTAGAAAATGCAACTGGACATTTGGAGCGCTAAGAGGGTAGTAGTGGAAAAAGGAATATATTCAAATATAAACTACACAGAAGCATTCTGTGAAACTTCTTTCTGATCTGAGCATTCAGCTAACAGAGTTAACACATACTTTTGATTGAGCAGTTTTGAAACACTCTGTCTGTAGAAAATGCAACTGGACATTCGTAGCGCTAAGTGGGTAATAGTGGAAAAAAGAATATGTTCAAATATAAACTACACAGAAGCATTGTATGAAACTTCTTTCTGTTCTGTGCATTCAACTAACAGAGTTGAACCTTACTTTTGATTGAGCCGTTCTGAAACACTCTTTCTGTAGAAACTGCAATTGGACATTCTGAGCGCTAAGAGGCCTATATTGGGAAAAATAATATCTTCAAATAAAAACTACACAGAAGCATTGTGTGAAACTTATTTCTGATATGTGCATTCAGCTAACAGAGTTAAACCATACTTTTGATTGCGCAGTTCCGAACACTCTTTCTGTAGAAAATGCACGTGAACATTCGGAGCGCTAAGAGGGAAATAATGTAAAAAGGTATATATTCAAATATAAACTACACAGTAGCATTCTGTGAAACTACTTTCTGTTCTGTGCATTCAACTAATAGAGTTGAACCTTACGTTTGATTGAGCCGTTCTGAAACACTATTTCTGTAGAAATTGCAATTTATCCTTCTAAGCGCTAAGAGGCCTACATTGGGAAAAAGAACATCTTCAAATAAAAACTACACAGATGCATTCTGGGAAATTTATTTCCGATCTGTAAATTCGGTTAACAGAGCTAAACTATATTTTTGATTGAGCAGTTATGAAACACTCTTTTTGTAGAAAATGCAAGTGGACATTCGGAGCGCTAAGATTGTAATAGAGGAAAAAGGAATATCTCCAATTAAAAACTACACAGAAGGATTCTCTGAAACCGCTTTCTGTTCTCCGCATTCAACTAACAGATTTGAGCCTTACTTTTGAAGGAGCAGTTGTGAAACACTCTTTGTGTAGAAACTGCCAGTGGATATTCGGAGCGCTAAGTGGGTAATAGTCCAAAAAGGAGTATCTTCAACTAAATACTACACAGAAGCATTCTGTGAAACTTCTTTCTGTTCTGTGCATTCAACTCAGAGAGTTGAACCTTACATTTGACTGAGCCTTTCTGAAACACTCTTTCTGTAGAAATTGAAATTGGACATTGTGAGCGCTAAGAGGCCTATATTGGGAAAATTATATCTTCAAATAAAAACTACACAGAAGCATTTTTTGAATCTTATTTCTGATATGTGCATTCAGCTAACAGAGTTAAACCATACTTTTGATTGCGCAGTTCAGAACACTCTTTCTGTAGAAAATGCAAGTGGACAATCGGAGCGCTAAGAGGGTAATAGTTTAAAAAGGAATATATTCAAATATAAAATACACAGAAACATTCTGTGAAACTTCTTTCTTTTCTGTGCATTCAACTACCAGGGTTGAAGCTTAATTTTGATTGAGCCGTTCTGAAACACTCTTTCTGTAGAAACTGCAATTGGACATTCTGAGCGCTAAGAGGCCTATATTGGGAAAAATAATATCTACAAATAAAAACTACACAGAAGCATTCTGTGAAACTTCTTTCACTTCTGTTCATTCAACTAAAAGAGTTGAACATTAGTTTTGATTGAGCCGTTCTGAAACACTCTTTCTGTAGAAAATACAAGTGGAGATTCGGGCGCTAAGAGGGTAATAGTGGAAAAAGGAATGTCTTCAAATATAAACTACACAGAATCATTCTGTGAAACTTCTTTCTGATCTGTGCATTCAGCTAACAGAGTTAAATCATACTTTTGATTGAGCAGATCTGAACACTCTTTCTGTAGAAAATGCAACTGGACATTTGGAGCGCTCAGAGGGTAGTAGTGGAAAAAGGAATATATTCAAATATAAACTACACAGAAGCACTCTGTGAAACTTCTTTCTGATCTGAGCATTCAGCTAACAGAGTTAAACCATACTTTCAATTGAGCAGTTTTGAAACACTCTGTCTGTAGAAAATGAAACTGGACATTCGTAGCGCTAATGGGTAATAGTGGAAAAAAGAATATGTTCAAACATAACCTACACAGAAGCATTGTATGAAACAGCTTTCTGTTCTGTGCATTCAACTAACAGAGTTGAACCTTACTTTTGATTGAACCGTTCTGAAACACTCTTTCTGTAGAAACTGCAATTGGACATTCTGAGCGCTAAGAGGCCTACATTGGGAAAAATAATATCTTCAAATAAAAACTACACAGAAGCATTGTGTGAAACTTATTTCTGATATGTGCATTCAGCTAACAGAGTTAAACCATACTTTTGATTGCGCAGTTCCGAACTCTCTTTCTGTAGAAAATGCAAGTGGACATTCGGAGCGCTAAGAGGGCAATAGTGGAAAAAGGAATATATTCAAATATCAACTACACAGTAGCATTCTGTGAAACTTCTTTCTGTTCTGTGCAGTCAACTAACAGGTTTGAAGCTTACTTTTGATTGAGCCGTTCTGAAACACTCTTTCTGTAGAAACTGCAATTGGACATTCTAAGCGCTAAGAGGCCTACATTGGGAAAAAGAATATCTTCAAATAAAAACTACACAGATGCATTCTGTGAAACTTACTTCTGATCTGTAAATTCAGTTAACAGAGCTAAACCATATTTTTGATTGAGCAGTCATGAAACACTCTTTTTGTAGTAAATGCAAGTGGACATTCGGAGCGCTCAGATTGTTATAGAGGAAAATGAACATCTAAAATTAAAAACTACACAGAAGCATTCTCTGAAACCCCTTTCTGTTCTCTGCATTCAACTAACAGAGTTGAGCCTTACTTTTGAAGTAGCAGTTCTGAAACACTCTTTGTGTAGAAACTGCCAGTGGATATTCGGAGCGCTAAGTGGGTAATAGTCCAAAAAGGATTATCTTCAACTAAATACTACACAGAAGCATTCTGTGAAACTTCTTTCTGTTCTGTGCATTCAACTAAGAGAGTTGAACCTTACATTTGATTGAGCCGTTCTGAAACACTCTTTCTGTAGAAACTGCAATTGGACATTCTGAGCGCTAAGAGGCCTATATTGGGAAAAATAATATCTTCAAATAAAAACTACACAGAAGCATTGTTTGAAATTTATTTCTGATATGTGCATTCGGCTAACAGAGTTAAACCATACTTTTGATTGAGCAGTTTAGAACACTCTTTCTGTAGAAAATGCAAGTGGACATTCGGAGCGCTAAGAGGGTAATAGTGGAAAAAGGAATATATTCAAATATAAACTACACAGAAGCATTCTGTGAAACTTCTTTCTGTTCTGTTCATTCAACTACCAGGGTTGAAGCTTAATTTTGATTGAGCCGTTCTGAAACACTCTTTCTGTAGAAACTGCAATTGGACATTCTGAGCGCTAAGAGGCCTATATTGGGAAAAAGAATGTCTACAAATAAAAACTACACAGAAGAATTGTGTGAAACTTCTTTCTGTTCTGTTTGTTCAACTAAAAGAGTTGAACCTTAGTTTTGATTGAGCCGTTCTGAAACACTCTTTCTGTAGAAAATGCAAGTGGAGATTCGGAGCGCTAAGAGGGTAATAGTGGAAAAGGGAATGTCTCCAAATATAAACTACACAGAATCATTCTGTGAAACTTCTTTCTGATCCGTGCATTCAGCTAACAGAGTTAAACCATATTTTTGATTGAGCAGATCTGAACACTCTTTCTGTAGAAAATGCAACTGGACATTTGGAGCGCTAAGAGAGTAGTAGTGGAAAAAGGAATATATTCAAATATAAACTACACAGAAGCATTCTGTGAAACTTCTTTCTGATCTGAGCATTCAGCTAAGAGAGTTAAACCATAATTTTGATTGAGCAGTTTTGAAACACTCTGTCTGTAGAAAATGCAACTGGACATTCGTAGCGCTAAGTGGGTAATAGTGAAAAAAAGAATATGTTCAAATATAAACTACACAGAAGCATTGTATGAAACTTCTTTCTGTTCTGTGCATTCAACTAACAGAGTTGAACCTTACATTTGATTGAGCCTTTCTGAAACACTCTTTCTGTAGAAACTGCAATTGGACATTCTGAGCGCTAAGAGGCCTCTATTGGAAAAAATAATATCTTCAAATAAAAACTACACAGAAGCATTGTGTGAAACTTATTTCTGATATGTTCATTAAGCTAACAGAGTTAAACCATACTTTTGATTGCACAGTTCTGAACACTCTATCTGTAGAAAATGCAAGTGGACATTCGGAGCGCTAAGAGGGTAATAGATGAAAAAGGAATATATTCAAATATAAACTACACAGTAGCATTCTGTGAAAATTCTTTCTGTTCTGTGCATTCAACTAACAGAGTTGAACCTTACTTTTGATTGAGCCGTTCTGAAACACTCTTTCTGTAGAAACTGCAATTGGACATGCTAAGCGCTAAGAGGCCTACATTGGGAAAAAGAATATCTTCAAATAAAAACTACACAGATGCATTCTGTGAAACTTATTTCTGATCTGTAAATTCAGTTAACAGAGATAAAACATATTTTTGATTGAGCAGTTATGAAACACTCTTTCTGTAGAAAATGCAAGTGGAGATTCGGAGCGCTAAGAGGGTAATAGTGGAAAAAGGAATGTCTTCAAATATAAACTACACAGAATCATTCGGTGAAACTTCTTTCTGATCTGTGCATTCAGCTAACAGAGTTAAACCATACTTTTGATTGAGCAGATCTGAACACTCTTTCTGTAGAAAATGCAACTGGACATTTGGAGCCCTAAGAGAGTAGAAGTGGAAAAAGGAATATATTCAAATATAAACTACACAGAAGCATTCTGTGAAACTTCTTTCTGATCTGAGCATTCAGCTAACAGAGTTAAACCATACTTTTGTTTGAGCAGTTTTGAAACACTCTGTCTGTAGAAAATGCAACTGGACATTCGTAGCGCTAAGTGGGTAATAGTGGAAAAAAGAATATGTTCAAATATAAACTACACAGAAGCATTGTATGAAACTTCTTTCTGTTCTGTGCATTCAACTAACAGAGTTGAACCTTACTTTTGATTGAGCCGTTCTGAAACACTCTTTCTGTAGAAACTGCAATTGGACATTCTGAGCGCTAAGAGGCCTATATTGGGAAAAAGAATGTCTACAAATAAAAAATACACAGAAGAATTGTGTGAAACTTCTTTCTGTTCTGTTTGTTCAACTAAAAGAGTTGAACCTTAGTTTTGATTGAGCCGTTCTGAAACACTCTTTCTGTAGAAAATGCAAGCGGAGATTCGGAGCGCTAAGAGGGTAATAGTGGAAAAAGGAATGTCTCCAAATATAAACTACACAGAATCATTCTGTGAAACTTCTTTCTGATTTGTGCATTCAGCTAACAGAGTTAAACCATACTTTTGATTGAGCAGATCTGAACACTCTTTCTGTAGAAAATGCAAATGGACATTTGGAGCGCTAAGAGAGTAGTAGTGGAAAAAGGAATATATTCAAATATAAACTACACAGAAGCATTCTGTGAAACTTCTTTCTGATCTGAGCATTCAGCTAACAGAGTTAAACCATACTTTTGATTGAGCAGTTTTGAAACACTCTGTCTGTAGAAAATGCAACTGGACATTCGTAGCGCTAAGTGGGTAATAGTGGAAAAAAGAATATGTTCAAATATAAACTACACAGAAGCATTGTATGAAACTTCTTTCTGTTCTGTGCATTCAACTAACAGAGTTGAACCTTACTTTTGATTGAGCCATTCTGAAACACTCTTTCCGTAGAAACTGCAATTGGACATTCTGAGCGCTAAGAGGCCTATATTGGGAAAAAGAATGTCTACAAATAAAAACTACACAGAAGAATTGTGTGAAACTTCTTTCTGTTCTGTTTGTTCAACTAAAAGAGTTGAACCTTAGTTTTGATTGAGCCGTTCTGAAACACTCTTTCTGTAGAAAATGCAAGTGGAGATTCGGAGCGCTAAGAGGGTAATAGTGGAAAAAGGAATGTCTCCAAATATAAACTACACAGAATCATTCTGTGAAACTTCTTTCTGATCTGTGCATTCAGCTAACAGGGTTAAACCATACTTTTGATTGAGCAGATCTGAACACTCTTTCTGTAGAAAATGCAACTGGACATTTGGAGCGCTAAGAGCGTAGTAGTGGAAAAAGGAATATATTCAAATATAAACTACACAGAAGCATTCTGTGAAACTTCTTTCTGATCTGAGCATTCAGCTAACAGAGTTAAACCATACTTTTGATTGAGCAGTTTTGAAACACTCTGTCTGTAGAAAATGCAACTGGACATTCGTAGCGCTAAGTGGGTAATAGTGGAAAAAAGAATATGTTCAAATATAAACTACACAGAAGCATTGTATGAAACTTCTTTCTGTTCTGTGCATTCAACTAACAGAGTTGAACCTTACTTTTGATTGAGCCATTCTGAAACACTCTTTCTGTAGAAACTGCAATTGGACATTCTGAGCGCTAAGAGGCCTATATTGGGAAAACAATGTCTACAAATAAAAACTACACAGAAGAATTGTGTGAAACTTCTTTCTGTTCTGTGCATTCAACTAACAGATTTGAACCTTACTTTTGATTGAGCCTTTCTGAAACACTCTTTCTGTAGAAACTGCAATTGGACATTCTGAGCGCTAAGAGGCCTCTACTGGGAAAAATAATATCTTCAAATAAAAACTACACAGAAGCATTGTGTGAAACTTATTTCTGATATGTTCATTAAGCTAACAGAGTTAAACCATACTTTTCATTGCGCAGTTCTGAACACTCTTTCTGTAGAAAATGCAAGTGGACATTCGGAGCGCTAAGAGGGTAATAGTGGAAAAAGGAATATATTCAAATATAAACTACACAGTAGCATTCTGTGAAAATTCTTTCTGTTCTGTGCATTCAACTAACAGAGTTGAACCTTACTTTTGATTGAGCCGTTCTGAAACACTCTTTCTGTAGAAAATGCAATTGGGCATGCTAAGCGCTAAGAGGCCTACATTGGGAAAAAGAATATCTTCAAATAAAAACTACACAGATGCATTCTGTGAAACTTATTTCTGATCTGTAAATTCAGTTAACAGAGATAAAACATATTTTTGATTGAGCAGTTATGAAACACTCTTTCTGTAGAAAATGCAAGTGGAGATTCGGAGCGCTAAGAGGTTAATAGTGGAAAAAGGAATGTCTTCAAATATAAACTACACAGAATCATTCGGTGAAACTTCTTTCTGATCTGTGCATTCAGCTAACAGAGTTAAACCATACTTTTGATTGAGCAGATCTGAACACTCTTTCTGTAGAAAATGCAACTGGACATTCGGAGCCCTAAGAGCGTAGAAGTGGAAAAAGGAATATATTCAAATATAAACTACACAGAAGCATTCTGTGAAACTTCTTTCTGATCTGAGCATTCAGCTAACAGAGTTAAACCATACTTTTGATTGAGCAGATCTGAACACTCTTTCTGTAGAAAATGCAAATGGACATTTGGAGCGCTAAGAGAGTAGTAGTGGAAAAAGGAATATATTCAAATATAA
This sequence comes from Symphalangus syndactylus, assembly GCF_028878055.3. NCBI lineage: Eukaryota > Metazoa > Chordata > Mammalia > Primates > Hylobatidae > Symphalangus > Symphalangus syndactylus. The sequence continues at coordinate 103,406,583 of NC_072439.2, forward strand.
ACTACACAGAAGCATTCTGTGAAACTTCTTTCTGATCTGAGCATTCAGCTAACAGAGTTAAACCATACATTTGATTGAGCAGTTTTGAAACACTCTGTCTGTAGAAAATGCAACTGGACATTCGTAGCGCTAAGTGGGTTATAGTGGAAAAAAGAATATGTTCAAATATAAACTACACAGAAGCATTGTATGAAACTTCTTTCTGTTCTGTGCATTCAACTAACAGAGTTGAACCTTACTTTTGATTGAGCCATTCTGAAACACTCTTTCTGTAGAAACTGCAATTGGACATTCTGAGCGCTAAGAGGCCTATATTGGGAAAAAGAATGTCTACAAATAAAAACTACACAGAAGAATTGTGTGAAACTTCTTTCTGTTCCGTTTGTTCAACTAAAAGGGTTGAACCTTAGTTTTGATTGAGCGGTTCTGAAACACTCTTTCTGTAGAAAATGCAAGTGGAGATTCGGAGCGCTAAGAGGGTAATAGTGGAAAAAGGAATGTCACCAAATATAAACTACACAGAATCATTCTGTGAAACTTCTTTCTGATCTGTGCATTCAGCTAACAGGGTTAAACCATACTTTTGATTGAGCAGATCTGAACACTCTTTCTGTAGAAAATGCAACTGGACATTTGGAGCGCTAAGAGCGTAGTAGTGGAAAAAGGAATATATTCAAATATAAACTACACAGAAGCATTCTGTGAAACTTCTTTCTGATCTGAGCATTCAGCTAACAGAGTTAAACCATACTTTTGATTGAGCAGTTTTGAAACACTCTGTCTGTAGAAAATGCAACTGGACATTCGTAGCGCTAAGTGGGTAATAGTGGAAAAAAGAATATGTTCAAATATAAACTACACAGAAGCATTGTATGAAACTTCTTTCTGTTCTGTGCATTCAACTAACAGAGTTGAACCTTACTTTTGATTGAGCCATTCTGAAACACTCTTTCTGTAGAAACTGCAATTGGACATTCTGAGCGCTAAGAGGCCTATATTGGGAAAACAATGTCTACAAATAAAAACTACACAGAAGAATTGTGTGAAACTTCTTTCTGTTCTGTGCATTCAACTGAAAGAGTTGAACCTTACATTTGATTGAGCCTTTCTGAAACACTCTTTCTGTAGAAACTGCAATTGGACTTTCTGAGCGCTAAGAGGCCTCTACTGGGAAAAATAATATCTTCAAATAAAAACTACACAGAAGCATTGTGTGAAACTTATTTCTGATATGTTCATTAAGCTAACAGAGTTAAACCATACTTTTCATTGCGCAGTTCTGAACACTCTTTCTGTAGAAAATGCAAGTGGACATTCGGAGCGCTAAGAGGGTAATAGTGGAAAAAGGAATATATTCAAATATAAACTACACAGTAGCATTCTGTGAAAATTCTTTCTGTTCTGTGCATTCAACTAACAGAGTTGAACCTTACTTTTGATTGAGCCGTTCTGAAACACTCTTTCTTTAGAAAATGCAATTGGGCATGCTAAGCGCTAAGAGGCCTACATTGGGAAAAGAATATCTTCAAATAAAAACTACACAGATGCATTCTGTGAAACTTATTTCTGATCTGTAAATTCAGTTAACAGAGATAAAACATATTTTTGATTGAGCAGTTATGAAACACTCTTTCTGTAGAAAATGCAAGTGGAGATTCGGAGCGCTAAGAGGTTAATAGTGGAAAAAGGAATGTCTTCAAATATAAACTACACAGAATCATTCGGTGAAACTTCTTTCTGATCTGTGCATTCAGCTAACAGAGTTAAACCATACTTTTGATTGAGCAGATCTGAACACTCTTTCTGTAGAAAATGCAACTGGACATTCGGAGCCCTAAGAGCGTAGAAGTGGAAAAAGGAATATATTCAAATATAAACTACACAGAAGCATTCTGTGAAACTTCTTTCTGATCTGAGCATTCAGCTAACAGAGTTAAACCATACTTTTGTTTGAGCAGTTTTGAAACACTCTGTCTGTAGAAAATGCAACTGGACATTCGTAGCGCTAAGTGGGTAATAGTGGAAAAAAGAATATGCTCAAATATAAACTACACAGAAGCATTGTATGAAACTTCTTTCTGTTCTGTGCATTCAACTAACAGAGTTGAACCTTACTTTTGATTGAGCCGTTCTGAAACACTCTTTCTGTAGAAACTGCAATTGGACATTCTGAGCGCTAAGAGGCCTATATTGGGAAAAAGAATGTCTACAAATAAAAACTACACAGAAGAATTGTGTGAAACTTCTTTCTGTTCTGTTTGTTCAACTAAAAGAGTTGAACCTTAGTTTTGATTGAGCCGTTCTGAAACACTCTTTCTGTAGAAAATGCAAGTGGAGATTCGGAGCGCTAAGAGGGTAATAGTGGAAAAAGGAATGTCTCCAAATATAAACTACACAGAATCATTCTGTGAAACTTCTTTCTGATCTGTGCATTCAGCTAACAGAGTTAAACCATACTTTTGATTGAGCAGATCTGAACACTCTTTCTGTAGAAAATGCAAATGGACATTTGGAGCGCTAAGAGAGTAGTAGTGGAAAAAGGAATATATTCAAATATAAACTACACAGAAGCATTCTGTGAAACTTCTTTCTGATCTGAGCATTCAGCTAACAGAGTTAAACCATACTTTTGATTGAGCAGTTTTGAAACACTCTGTCTGTAGAAAATGCAACTGGACATTCGTAGCGCTAAGTGGGTAATAGTGGAAAAAAGAATATGTTCAAATATAAACTACACAGAAGCATTGTATGAAACTTCTTTCTGTTCTGTGCATTCAACTAACAGAGTTGAACCTTACTTTTGATTGAGCCATTCTGAAACACTCTTTCTGTAGAAACTGCAATTGGACATTCTGAGCGCTAAGAGGCCTATATTGGGAAAAAGAATGTCTACAAATAAAAACTACACAGAAGAATTGTGTGAAACTACTTTCTGTTCCGTTTGTTCAACTAAAAGAGTTGAACCTTAGTTTTGATTGAGCGGTTCTGAAACACTCTTTCTGTAGAAAATGCAAGTGGAGATTCGGAGCGCTAAGAGGGTAATAGTGGAAAAAGGAATGTCACCAAATATAAACTACACAGAATCATTCTGTGAAACTTCTTTCTGATCTGTGCATTCAGCTAACAGGGTTAAACCATACTTTGATTGAGCAGATCTGAACACTCTTTCTGTAGAAAATGCAACTGGACATTTGGAGCGCTAAGAGCGTAGTAGTGGAAAAAGGAATATATTCAAATATAAACTACACAGAAGCATTCTGTGAAACTTCTTTCTGATCTGAGCATTCAGCTAACAGAGTTAAACCATACTTTTGATTGAGCAGTTTTGAAACACTCTGTCTGTAGAAAATGCAACTGGACATTCGTAGCGCTAAGTGGGTAATAGTGGAAAAAAGAATATGTTCAAATATAAACTACACAGAAGCATTGTATGAAACTTCTTTCTGTTCTGTGCATTCAACTAACAGAGTTGAACCTTACTTTTGATTGAGCCATTCTGAAACACTCTTTCTGTAGAAACTGCAATTGGACATTCTGAGCGCTAAGAGGCCTATATTGGGAAAAAGAATGTCTACAAATAAAAACTACACAGAAGAATTGTGTGAAACTTCTTTCTGTTCCGTTTGTTCAACTAAAAGAGTTGAACCTTAGTTTTGATTGAGCGGTTCTGAAACACTCTTTCTGTAGAAAATGCAAGTGGAGATTCGGAGCGCTAAGAGGGTAATAGTGGAAAAAGGAATGTCACCAAATATAAACTACACAGAATCATTCTGTGAAACTTCTTTCTGATCTGTGCATTCAGCTAACAGGGTTAAACCATACTTTTGATTGAGCAGATCTGAACACTCTTTCTGTAGAAAATGCAACTGGACATTTGGAGCGCTAAGAGCGTAGTAGTGGAAAAAGGAATATATTCAAATATAAACTACACAGAAGCATTCTGTGAAACTTCTTTCTGATCTGAGCATTCAGCTAACAGAGTTAAACCATACTTTTGATTGAGCAGTTTTGAAACACTCTGTCTGTAGAAAATGCAACTGGACATTCGTAGCGCTAAGTGGGTAATAGTGGAAAAAAGAATATGTTCAAATATAAACTACACAGAAGCATTGTATGAAACTTCTTTCTGTTCTGTGCATTCAACTAACAGAGTTGAACCTTACTTTTGATTGAGCCATTCTGAAACACTCTTTCTGTAGAAACTGCAATTGGACATTCTGAGCGCTAAGAGGCCTATATTGGGAAAACAATGTCTACAAATAAAAACTACACAGAAGAATTGTGTGAAACTTCTTTCTGTTCTGTGCATTCAACTGAAAGAGTTGAACCTTACATTTGATTGAGCCTTTCTGAAACACTCTTTCTGTAGAAACTGCAATTGGACTTTCTGAGCGCTAAGAGGCCTCTACTGGGAAAAATAATATCTTCAAATAAAAACTACACAGAAGCATTGTGTGAAACTTATTTCTGATATGTTCATTAAGCTAACAGAGTTAAACCATACTTTTCATTGCGCAGTTCTGAACACTCTTTCTGTAGAAAATGCAAGTGGACATTCGGAGCGCTAAGAGGGTAATAGTGGAAAAAGGAATATATTCAAATATAAACTACACAGTAGCATTCTGTGAAAATTCTTTCTGTTCTGTGCATTCAACTAACAGAGTTGAACCTTACTTTTGATTGAGCCGTTCTGAAACACTCTTTCTTTAGAAAATGCAATTGGGCATGCTAAGCGCTAAGAGGCCTACATTGGGAAAAGAATATCTTCAAATAAAAACTACACAGATGCATTCTGTGAAACTTATTTCTGATCTGTAAATTCAGTTAACAGAGATAAAACATATTTTTGATTGAGCAGTTATGAAACACTCTTTCTGTAGAAAATGCAAGTGGAGATTCGGAGCGCTAAGAGGTTAATAGTGGAAAAAGGAATGTCTTCAAATATAAACTACACAGAATCATTCGGTGAAACTTCTTTCTGATCTGTGCATTCAGCTAACAGAGTTAAACCATACTTTTGATTGAGCAGATCTGAACACTCTTTCTGTAGAAAATGCAACTGGACATTCGGAGCCCTAAGAGCGTAGAAGTGGAAAAAGGAATATATTCAAATATAAACTACACAGAAGCATTCTGTGAAACTTCTTTCTGATCTGAGCATTCAGCTAACAGAGTTAAACCATACTTTTGTTTGAGCAGTTTTGAAACACTCTGTCTGTAGAAAATGCAACTGGACATTCGTAGCGCTAAGTGGGTAATAGTGGAAAAAAGAATATGCTCAAATATAAACTACACAGAAGCATTGTATGAAACTTCTTTCTGTTCTGTGCATTCAACTAACAGAGTTGAACCTTACTTTTGATTGAGCCGTTCTGAAACACTCTTTCTGTAGAAACTGCAATTGGACATTCTGAGCGCTAAGAGGCCTATATTGGGAAAAAGAATGTCTACAAATAAAAACTACACAGAAGAATTGTGTGAAACTTCTTTCTGTTCTGTTTGTTCAACTAAAAGAGTTGAACCTTAGTTTTGATTGAGCCGTTCTGAAACACTCTTTCTGTAGAAAATGCAAGTGGAGATTCGGAGCGCTAAGAGGGTAATAGTGGAAAAAGGAATGTCTCCAAATATAAACTACACAGAATCATTCTGTGAAACTTCTTTCTGATCTGTGCATTCAGCTAACAGAGTTAAACCATACTTTTGATTGAGCAGATCTGAACACTCTTTCTGTAGAAAATGCAAATGGACATTTGGAGCGCTAAGAGAGTAGTAGTGGAAAAAGGAATATATTCAAATATAAACTACACAGAAGCATTCTGTGAAACTTCTTTCTGATCTGAGCATTCAGCTAACAGAGTTAAACCATACTTTTGATTGAGCAGTTTTGAAACACTCTGTCTGTAGAAAATGCAACTGGACATTCGTAGCGCTAAGTGGGTAATAGTGGAAAAAAGAATATGTTCAAATATAAACTACACAGAAGCATTGTATGAAACTTCTTTCTGTTCTGTGCATTCAACTAACAGAGTTGAACCTTACTTTTGATTGAGCCATACTGAAACACTCTTTCTGTAGAAACTGCAATTGGACATTCTGAGCGCTAAGAGGCCTATATTGGGAAAAAGAATGTCTACAAATAAAAACTACACAGAAGAATTGTGTGAAACTACTTTCTGTTCCGTTTGTTCAACTAAAAGAGTTGAACCTTAGTTTTGATTGAGCGGTTCTGAAACACTCTTTCTGTAGAAAATGCAAGTGGAGATTCGGAGCGCTAAGAGGGTAATAGTGGAAAAAGGAATGTCACCAAATATAAACTACACAGAATCATTCTGTGAAACTTCTTTCTGATCTGTGCATTCAGCTAACAGGGTTAAACCATACTTTTGATTGAGCAGATCTGAACACTCTTTCTGTAGAAAATGCAACTGGACATTTGGAGCGCTAAGAGCGTAGTAGTGGAAAAAGGAATATATTCAAATATAAACTACACAGAAGCATTCTGTGAAACTTCTTTCTGATCTGAGCATTCAGCTAACAGAGTTAAACCATACTTTTGATTGAGCAGTTTTGAAACACTCTGTCTGTAGAAAATGCAACTGGACATTCGTAGCGCTAAGCGGGTAATAGTGGAAAAAAGAATATGTTCAAATATAAACTACACAGAAGCATTGTATGAAACTTCTTTCTGTTCTGTGCATTCAACTAACAGAGTTGAACCTTACTTTTGATTGAGCCATTCTGAAACACTCTTTCTGTAGAAACTGCAATTGGACATTCTGACCGCTAAGAGGCCTATATTGGGAAAACAATGTCTACAAATAAAAACTACACAGAAGAATTGTGTGAAACTTCTTTCTGTTCTGTGCATTCAACTAACAGAGTTGAACCTTACTTTTGATTGAGCCTTTCTGAAACACTCTTTCTGTAGAAACTGCAATTGGACATTCTGAGCGCTAAGAGGCCTCTACTGGGAAAAATAATATCTTCAAATAAAAACTACACAGAAGCATTGTGTGAAACTTATTTCTGATATGTTCATTAAGCTAACAGAGTTAAACCATACTTTTCATTGCGCAGTTCTGAACACTCTTTCTGTAGAAAATGCAAGTGGACATTCGGAGCGCTAAGAGGGTAATAGTGGAAAAAGGAATATATTCAAATATAAACTACACAGTAGCATTCTGTGAAAATTCTTTCTGTTCTGTGCATTCAACTAACAGAGTTGAACCTTACTTTTGATTGAGCCGTTCTGAAACACTCTTTCTGTAGAAAATGCAATTGGGCATGCTAAGCGCTAAGAGGCCTACATTGGGAAAAAGAATATCTTCAAATAAAAACTACACAGATGCATTCTGTGAAACTTATTTCTGATCTGTAAATTCAGTTAACAGAGATAAAACATATTTTTGATTGAGCAGTTATGAAACACTCTTTCTGTAGAAAATGCAAGTGGAGATTCGGAGCGCTAAGAGGGTAATAGTGGAAAAAGGAATGTCTTCAAATATAAACTACACAGAATCATTCGGTGAAACTTCTTTCTGATCTGTGCATTCAGCTAACAGAGTTGAACCTTACTTTTGATTGAGCCGTTCTGAAACACTCTTTCTGTAGAAACTGCAATTGGACATTCTGAGCGCTAAGAGGCCTATATTGGGAAAAAGAATGTCTACAAATAAAAACTACACAGAAGAATTGTGTGAAACTTCTTTCTGTTCTGTTTGTTCAACTAAAAGATTTGAACCTTAGTTTTGATTGAGCCGTTCTGAAACACTCTTTCTGTAGAAAATGCAAGTGGAGATTCGGAGCGCTAAGAGGGTAATAGTGGAAAAAGGAATGTCTCCAAATATAAACTACACAGAATCATTCTGTGAAACTTCTTTCTGATCTGTGCATTCAGCTAACAGAGTTAAACCATACTTTTGATTGAGCAGATCTGAACACACTTTCTGTAGAAAATGCAAATGGACATTTGGAGCGCTAAGAGAGTAGTAGTGGAAAAAGGAATATATTCAAATATAAACTACACAGAAGCATTCTGTGAAACTTCTTTCTGATCTGAGCATTCAGCTAACAGAGTTAAACCATACTTTTGATTGAGCAGTTTTGAAACACTCTGTCTGTAGAAAATGCAACTGGACATTCGTAGCGCTAAGTGGGTAATAGTGGAAAAAAGAATATGTTCAAATATAAACTACACAGAAGCATTGTATGAAACTTCTTTCTGTTCTGTGCATTCAACTAACAGAGTTGAACCTTACTTTTGATTGAGCCGTTCTGAAACACTCTTTCTGTAGAAAATGCAAGTGGAGATTCGGAGCGCTAAGAGGGTAATAGTGGAAAAAGAAATGTCTCCAAATATAAACTACACAGAATCATTCTGTGAAACTTCTTTCTGATCTGTGCATTCAGCTAACAGGGTTAAACCATACTTTTGATTGAGCAGATCTGAACACTCTTTCTGTAGAAAATGCAACTGGACATTTGGAGCGCTAAGAGCGTAGTAGTGGAAAAAGGAATATATTCAAATATAAACTACACAGAAGCATTCTGTGAAACTTCTTTCTGATCTGAGCATTCAGCTAACAGAGTTAAAGCATACTTTTGATTGAGCAGTTTTGAAACACTCTGTCTGTAGAAAATGCAACTGGACATTCGTAGCGCTAAGTGGGTAATAGTGGAAAAAAGAATATGTTCAAATATAAACTACACAGAAGCATTGTATGAAACTTCTTTCTGTTCTGTGCATTCAACTAACAGAGTTGAACCTTACTTTTGATTGAGCCATTCTGAAACACTCTTTCTGTAGAAACTGCAATTGGACATTCTGAGCGCTAAGAGGCCTATATTGCGAAAAAGAATGTCTACAAATAAAAACTACACAGAAGAATTGTGTGAAACTTCTTTCTGTTCTGTGCATTCAACTAACAGAGTTGAACCTTACATTTTATTGAGCCTTTCTGAAACACTCTTTCTGTAGAAACTGCAATTGGACATTCTGAGCGCTAAGAGGCCTCTACTGGGAAAAATAATATCTTCAAATAAAAACTACACAGAAGCATTGTGTGAAACTTATTTCTGATATGTTCATTAAGCTAACAGAGTTAAACCATACTTTTGATTGCGCAGTTCTGAACACTCTTTCTGTAGAAAATTCAAGTGGACATTCGGAGCGCTAAGAGGGTAATAGTGGAAAAAGGAATATATTCAAATATAAACTACACAGTAGCATTCTGTGAAAATTCTTTCTGTTCTGTGCATTCAACTAACAGTGTTGAACCTTACTTTTGATTGAGCCGTTCTGAAACACTCTTTCTGTAGAAACTGCAATTGGACATGCTAAGCGCTAAGAGGCCTACATTGGGAAAAAGAATATCTTCAAATAAAAACTACACAAATGCATTCTGTGAAACTTATTTCTGATCTGTAAATTCAGTTAACAGAGATAAAACATATTTTTGATTGAGCAGTTATGAAACACTCTTTTTGTAGAAAATGCAAGTGGAGATTCGGAGCACTAAGAGGGTAATAGTGGAAAAAGGAATGTCTTCAAATATAAACTACACAGAATCATTCGGTGAAACTTCTTTCTGATCTGTGCATTCAGCTAACAGAGTTAAACCATACTTTTGATTGAGCAGATCTGAACACTCTTTCTGTAGAAAATGCAACTGGACATTTGGAGCGCTAAGAGCGTAGTAGTGGAAAAAGGATATATTCAAATATAAACTACACAGAAGCATTCTGTGAAACTTCTTTCTGATCTGAGCATTCAGCTAACAGAGTTAAACCATACTTTTGATTGAGCAGTTTTGAAACACTCTGTCTGTAGTAAATGCAACTGGACATTCGTAGCGCTAAGTGGGTAATAGTGGAAAAAAGAATATGTTCAAATATAAACTACACAGAAGCATTGTATGAAACTTCTTTCTGTTCTGTGCATTCAACTAACAGAGTTGAACCTTACTTTTGATTGAGCCGTTCTGAAACACTCTTTCTGTAGAAACTGCACTTGGACATTCTGAGCGCTAAGAGGCCTATATTGGGAAAAAGAATATCTTCAAATAAAAACTACACAGAAGCATTGTGTGAAACTTATTTCTGATATGTTCATTAAGCTAACAGAGTTAAACCATACTTTTCATTGCGCAGTTCTGAACACTCTTTCTGTAGAAAATGCAAGTGGACATTCGGAGCGCTAAGAGGGTAATAGTGGAAAAAGGAATATATTCAAATATAAACTACACAGTAGCATTCTGTGAAAATTCTTTCTGTTCTGTGCATTCAACTAACAGAGTTGAACCTTACTTTTGATTGAGCCGTTCTGAAACACTCTTTCTGTAGAAAATGCAATTGGGCATGCTAAGCGCTAAGAGGCCTACATTGGGAAAAAGAATATCTTCAAATAAAAACTACACAGATGCATTCTGTGAAACTTATTTCTGATCTGTAAATTCAGTTAACAGAGATAAAACATATTTTTGATTGAGCAGTTATGAAACACTCTTTCTGTAGAAAATGCAAGTGGAGATTCGGAGCGCTAAGAGGGTAATAGTGGAAAAAGGAATGTCTTCAAATATAAACTACACAGAATCATTCGGTGAAACTTCTTTCTGATCTGTGCATTCAGCTAACAGAGTTGAACCTTACTTTTGATTGAGCCGTTCTGAAACACTCTTTCTGTAGAAACTGCAATTGGACATTCTGAGCGCTAAGAGGCCTATATTGGGAAAAAGAATGTCTACAAATAAAAACTACACAGAAGAATTGTGTGAAACTTCTTTCTGTTCTGTTTGTTCAACTAAAAGATTTGAACCTTAGTTTTGATTGAGCCGTTCTGAAACACTCTTTCTGTAGAAAATGCAAGTGGAGATTCGGAGCGCTAAGAGGGTAATAGTGGAAAAAGGAATGTCTCCAAATATAAACTACACAGAATCATTCTGTGAAACTTCTTTCTGATCTGTGCATTCAGCTAACAGAGTTAAACCATACTTTTGATTGAGCAGATCTGAACACACTTTCTGTAGAAAATGCAAATGGACATTTGGAGCGCTAAGAGAGTAGTAGTGGAAAAAGGAATATATTCAAATATAAACTACACAGAAGCATTCTGTGAAACTTCTTTCTGATCTGAGCATTCAGCTAACAGAGTTAAACCATACTTTTGATTGAGCAGTTTTGAAACACTCTGTCTGTAGAAAATGCAACTGGACATTCGTAGCGCTAAGTGGGTAATAGTGGAAAAAAGAATATGTTCAAATATAAACTACACAGAAGCATTGTATGAAACTTCTTTCTGTTCTGTGCATTCAACTAACAGAGTTGAACCTTACTTTTGATTGAGCCGTTCTGAAACACTCTTTCTGTAGAAAATGCAAGTGGAGATTCGGAGCGCTAAGAGGGTAATAGTGGAAAAAGAAATGTCTCCAAATATAAACTACACAGAATCATTCTGTGAAACTTCTTTCTGATCTGTGCATTCAGCTAACAGGGTTAAACCATACTTTTGATTGAGCAGATCTGAACACTCTTTCTGTAGAAAATGCAACTGGACATTTGGAGCGCTAAGAGCGTAGTAGTGGAAAAAGGAATATATTCAAATATAAACTACACAGAAGCATTCTGTGAAACTTCTTTCTGATCTGAGCATTCAGCTAACAGAGTTAAAGCATACTTTTGATTGAGCAGTTTTGAAACACTCTGTCTGTAGAAAATGCAACTGGACATTCGTAGCGCTAAGTGGGTAATAGTGGAAAAAAGAATATGTTCAAATATAAACTACACAGAAGCATTGTATGAAACTTCTTTCTGTTCTGTGCATTCAACTAACAGAGTTGAACCTTACTTTTGATTGAGCCATTCTGAAACACTCTTTCTGTAGAAACTGCAATTGGACATTCTGAGCGCTAAGAGGCCTATATTGCGAAAAAGAATGTCTACAAATAAAAACTACACAGAAGAATTGTGTGAAACTTCTTTCTGTTCTGTGCATTCAACTAACAGAGTTGAACCTTACATTTTATTGAGCCTTTCTGAAACACTCTTTCTGTAGAAACTGCAATTGGACATTCTGAGCGCTAAGAGGCCTCTACTGGGAAAAATAATATCTTCAAATAAAAACTACACAGAAGCATTGTGTGAAACTTATTTCTGATATGTTCATTAAGCTAACAGAGTTAAACCATACTTTTGATTGCGCAGTTCTGAACACTCTTTCTGTAGAAAATTCAAGTGGACATTCGGAGCGCTAAGAGGGTAATAGTGGAAAAAGGAATATATTCAAATATAAACTACACAGTAGCATTCTGTGAAAATTCTTTCTGTTCTGTGCATTCAACTAACAGTGTTGAACCTTACTTTTGATTGAGCCGTTCTGAAACACTCTTTCTGTAGAAACTGCAATTGGACATGCTAAGCGCTAAGAGGCCTACATTGGGAAAAAGAATATCTTCAAATAAAAACTACACAAATGCATTCTGTGAAACTTATTTCTGATCTGTAAATTCAGTTAACAGAGATAAAACATATTTTTGATTGAGCAGTTATGAAACACTCTTTTTGTAGAAAATGCAAGTGGAGATTCGGAGCACTAAGAGGGTAATAGTGGAAAAAGGAATGTCTTCAAATATAAACTACACAGAATCATTCGGTGAAACTTCTTTCTGATCTGTGCATTCAGCTAACAGAGTTAAACCATACTTTTGATTGAGCAGATCTGAACACTCTTTCTGTAGAAAATGCAACTGGACATTTGGAGCGCTAAGAGCGTAGTAGTGGAAAAAGGATATATTCAAATATAAACTACACAGAAGCATTCTGTGAAACTTCTTTCTGATCTGAGCATTCAGCTAACAGAGTTAAACCATACTTTTGATTGAGCAGTTTTGAAACACTCTGTCTGTAGTAAATGCAACTGGACATTCGTAGCGCTAAGTGGGTAATAGTGGAAAAAAGAATATGTTCAAATATAAACTACACAGAAGCATTGTATGAAACTTCTTTCTGTTCTGTGCATTCAACTAACAGAGTTGAACCTTACTTTTGATTGAGCCGTTCTGAAACACTCTTTCTGTAGAAACTGCACTTGGACATTCTGAGCGCTAAGAGGCCTATATTGGGAAAAAGAATGTCTACAAATAAAAACTACACAGAAGAATTGTGTGAAACTTCTTTCTGTTCTGTTTGTTCAACTAAAAGAGTTGAACCTTAGTTTTGATTGAGCCGTTCTGAAACACTCTTTCTGTAGAAAATGCAAGTGGAGATTCGGAGCGCTAAGAGGGTAATAGTGGAAAAAGGAATGTCTCCAAATATAAACTACACAGAATCATTCTGTGAAAGTTCTTTCTGATCTGTGCGTTCAGCTAACAGAGTTAAACCATACTTTTGATTGAGCAGATCTGAACACTCTTTCTGTAGAAAATGCAACTGGACATTTGGAGCGCTAAGAGATTAGTAGTGGAAAAAGGAATATATTCAAATATAAACTACACAGAAGCATTCTGTGAAACTTCTTTCTGATCTGAGCATTCAGCTAACAGAGTTAAACCATACTTTTGATTGAGCAGTTTTGAAACACCCTGTCTGTAGAAAATGCAACTGGACATTCGTAGCGCTAAGTGGGTAATAGTGGAAAAAAGAATATGTTCAAATATAAACTACACAGAAGCATTGTATGAAACTTCTTTCTGTTCTGTGCATTCAACTAACAGAGTTGAAGCTTACTTTTGATTGAGCCGTTCTGAAACACTCTTTCTGTAGAAACTGCAATTGGACATTCTGAGCGCTAGGAGGCCTATATTGGGAAAAAAAATGTCTACTAATAAAAACTACACAGAAGAATTGTGTGAAACTTCTTTCTGTTCTGTTTGTTCAACTAAAAGAGTTGAACCTTAGTTTTGATTGAGCCGTTCTGAAACACTCTTTCTGTAGAAAATGCAAGTGGAGATTCGGAGCGCTAAGAGGGTAATAGTGGAAAAAGGAATGTCTCCAAATATAAACTACACAGAATCATTCTGTGAAACTTCTTCCTGATCTGTGCATTCAGCTAACAGAGTTAAACCATACTTTTGATTGAGCAGATCTGAACACTCTTTCTGTAGAAAATGCAACTGGACATTTGGAGCGCTAAGAGAGTAGTAGTGGAAAAAGGAATATATTCAAATATAAACTACACAGAAGCATTCTGTGAAACTTCTTTCTGATCTGAGCATTCAGCTAACAGAGTTAAACCATACTTTTGATTGAGCAGTTTTGAAACACTCTGTCTGTAGAAAATGCAACTGGACATTCGTAGCGCTAAGTGGGTAATAGTGGAAAAAAGAATATGTTCAAATATAAACTACACAGAAGCATTGTATGAAACTTCTTTCTGTTCTGTGCATTCAACTAACAGAGTTGAACCTTACATTTGATTGAGCCTTTCTGAAACACTCTTTCTGTAGAAACTGCAATTGGACATTCTGAGCGCTAAGAGGCCTCTATTGGGAAAAAAAATATGTTCAAATAAAAACTACACAGAAGCATTGTGTGAAAATTATTTCTGATATGTTCATTAAGCTAACAGAGTTAAATCATACTTTTGATTGCGCAGTTATGAAACACTCTTTTTGTAGAAAATGCAAGTGGAGATTCGGAGCGCTAAGAGGGTAATAGTGGAAAAAGGAATGTCTTCAAATATAAACTACACAGAATCATTCGGTGAAACTTCCTTCTGATCTGTGCATTCAGCTAACAGAGTTAAACCATACTTTTGATTGAGCAGATCTGAACACTCTTTCTGTAGAAAATGCAACTGGACATTTGGAGCGCTAAGAGCGTAGTAGGGGAAAAACGAATTTATTCAAATATAAACTACACAGAAGCATTCTGTGAAACTTCTTTCTGATCTGAGCATTCAGCTAACAGAGTTAAACCATACTTGTGACTGAGCAGTTTTGAAACACTCTGTCTGTAGAAAATGCAACTGGACATTCGTAGCGCTAAGTGGGTAATAGTGGAAAAAAGAATATGTTCAAATATAAACTACACAGAAGCATTGTATGAAACTTCTTTCTGTTCTGTGCATTCAACTAACAGAGTTGAACCTTACTTTTGATTGAGCCGTTCTGAAACACTCTTTCTGTAGAAACTGCAATTGGACCTTCTGAGCGCTAGGAGGCCTATATTGGAAAAAAGAATGTCTACAAATAAAAACTACACAGAAGAATTGTGTGAAACTTCTTTCGGTTCTGTTTGTTCAACTAAAAGAGTTGAACCTTAATTTTGATTGAGCCGTTCTGAAACACTCTTTCTGTAGAAAATGCAAGTGGAGATTCGGAGCGCTAAGAGGGTAATAGTGGAAAAAGGAATGCCTCCAAATATAAACTACACAGAATCATTCTGTGAAACTTCTTTCTGATCTGTGCATTCAGCTAACAGAGTTAAACCATACTTTTGATTGAGCAGATCTGAACACTCTTTCTGTAGAAAATGCAACTGGACATTTGGAGCGCTAAGAGAGTAGTAGTGGAAAAAGGAATATATTCAAATATAAACTACACAGAAGCATTCTGTGAAACTTCTTTCTGATCTGAGCATTCAGCTAACAGAGTTAAACCATACTTTTGATTGAGCAGTTTTGAAACACCCTGTCTGTAGAAAGTGCAACTGGACATTCGTAGCGCTAAGTGGGTAATAGTGGAAAAAAGAATATGTTCAAATATAAACTACACAGAAGCATTGTATGAAACTTCTTTCTGTTCTGTGCATTCAACTAACAGAGTTGAACCTTACTTTTGATTGAGCCTTTCTGAAACACTCTTTCTGTAGAAACTGCAATTGGACATTCTGAGCGCTAAGAGGCCTCTATTGGGAAAAATAATATCTTCAAATAAAAACTACACAGAAGCATTGTGTGAAACTTATTTCTGATATGTTCATTAAGCTAACAGAGTTAAACCATACTTTTGATTGCGCAGTTCTGAACACTCTTTCTGTAGAAAATGCAAGTGGACATTCGGAGCGCTAAGAGGGTAATAGTGGAAAAAGGAATATATTCAAATATAAACTACACAGTAGCATTCTGTGAAAATTCTTTCTGTTCTGTGCATTCAACTAACAGAGTTGAACCTTACTTTTGATTGAGCCGTTCTGAAACACTCTTTCTGTAGAAACTGCAATTGGACATGCTAAGCGCTAAGAGGCCTACATTGGGAAAAAGAATATCTTCAAATAAAAACTACACAGATGCATTCTGTGAAACTTATTTCTGATCTGTAAATTCAGTTAACAGAGATAAAACATATTTTTGATTGAGCAGTTATGAAACACTCTTTCTGTAGAAAATGCAAGTGGAGATTCGGAGCGCTAAGAGGGTAATAGTGGAAAAAGGAATGTCTCCTAATATAAACTACACAGAATCATTCTGTGAAACTTCTTTCTGATCTGTGCATTCAGCTAACAGAGTTGAACCATACTTTTGATTGAGCAGATCTGAACACTCTTTCTGTAGAAAATGCAAGTGGACATTTGGAGCGCTAAGAAATTAGTAGTGGAAAAAGGAATATATTCAAATATAAACTACACAGAAGCATTCTGTGAAACTTCTTTCTGATCTGAGCATTCAGCTAACAGAGTTAAACCATACTTTTGATTGAGGAGTTTTGAAACACTCTGTCTGTAGAAAATGCAACTGGACATTCGTAGCGCTAAGTGGGTAATAGTGGAAAAAAGAATATGTTCAAATATAAACTACACAGAAGCATTGTATGAAACTTCTTTCTGTTCTGTGCATTCAACTAACAGAGTTGAACCTTACTTTTGATTGAGCCTTTCTGAAACACTCTTTCTGTAGAAACTGCAATTGGACATTCTGAGCGCTAAGAGGCCTCTATTGGAAAAAATAATATCTTCAAATAAAAACTACACAGAAGCATTGTGTGAAACATACTTCTGATATGTTCATTAAGCTAACAGAGTTAAACCATACTTTTGATTGCGCAGTTCTGAACACTCTTTCTGTAGAAAATGCAAGTGGACATTCGGAGCGCTAAGAGGATAATAGTGGAAAAAGGAATATATTCAAATATAAACTACACAGTAGCATTCTGTGAAAATTCTTTCTGTTCTGTGCATTCAACTAACAGAGTTGAACCTTACTTTTGATTGAGCCGTTCTGAAACACTCTTTCTCTAGAAACTGCAATTGGACATGCTAAGCGCTAAGAGGCCTACATTTGGAAAAAGAATATCTTCAAATAAAAACTACACAGATGCATTCTGTGAAACTTATTTCTGATCTGTAAATTCAGTTAACAGAGATAAAACAAATTTTTGATTGAGCAGTTATGAAACACTCTTTTTGTAGAAAATGCAAGTGGAGATTCGGAGCGCTAAGAGGGTAATAGTGGAAAAAGGAATGTCTTCAAATATAAACTACACAGAATCATTCGGTGAAACTTTTTTCTGATCTGTGCATTCAGCTAACAGAGTTAAACCATACTTTTGATTGAGCAGATCTGAACACTCTTTCTGTAGAAAATGCAACTGGACATTTGGAGCGCTAAGAGCGTAGTAGTGGAAAAAGGAATACATTCAAATATAAACTACACAGAAGCATTCTGTGAAACTTCTTTCTGATCTGAGCATTCAGCTAACAGAGTTAAACCATACTTTTGATTGAGCAGTTTTGAAACACTCTGTCTGTAGTAAATGCAAATGGACATTCGTAGCGCTAAGTGGGTAATAGTGGAAAAAAGAATATGTTCAAATATAAACTACACAGAAGCATTGTATGAAACTTCTTTCTGTTCTGTGCATTCAACTAACAGAGTTGAACCTTACTTTTGATTGAGCCGTTCTGAAACACTCTTTCTGTAGAAACTGCAATTGGACATTCTGAGCGCTAAGAGGCCTATATTGGGAAAAAGAATGTCTACAAATAAAAACTACACAGAAGAATTGTGTGAAACTTCTTTCTGTTCTGTTTGTTCAACTAAAAGAGTTGAACCTTAGTTTTGATTGAGCCGTTCTGAAACACTCTTTCTGTAGAAAATGCAAGTGGAGATTCGGAGCGCTAAGAGGGTAATAGTGGAAAAAGGTATGTCTCCAAATATAAACTACACAGAATCATTCTGTGAAACTTCTTTCTGATCTGTGCCTTCAGCTAACAGAGTTAAACCATACTTTTGATTGAGCAGATCTGAACACTCTTTCTGTAGAAAATGCAACTGGACATTTGGAGCGCTAAGAGAGTAGTAGTGGAAAAAGGAATATATTCAAATATAAACTACACAGAAGCATTCTGTGAAACTTCTTTCTGATCTGAGCATTCAGCTAACAGAGTTAAACAATACTATTGATTGAGCAGTTTTGAAACACTCTGTCTGTAGAAAATGCAACTGGACATTCGTAGCGCTAAGTGGGTAATAGTGGAAAAAAGAATATGTTCAAATATAAACTACACAGAAGCATTGTATGAAACTTCTTTCTGTTCTGTGCATTCAACTAACAGAGTTGAACCTTACTTTTGATTGAGCCTTTCTGAAACACTCTTTCTGTAGAAACTGCAATTGGACATTCTGAGCGCTAAGAGGCCTCTATTGGGAAAAATAATATCTTCAAATAAAAACTACACAGAAGCATTGTGTGAAACTTATTTCTGATATGTTCATTAAGCTAACAGAGTTAAACCATACTTTTGATTGCGCAGTTCTGAACACTCTTTCTGTAGAAAATGCAAGTGGACATTCGGAGCGCTAAGAGGGTAATAGTGGAAAAAGGAATATATTCAAATATAAACTGCACAGTAGCATTCTGTGAAAATTCTTTCTGTTCTGTGCATTCAACTAACAGAGTTGAACCTTACTTTTGATTGAGCCGTTCTGAAACACTCTTTCTGTAGAAACTGCAATTGGACATGCTAAGCGCTAAGAGGCCTACATTTGGAAAAAGAATATCTTCAAATAAAAACTACACAGATGCATTCTGTGAAACTTATTTCTGATCTGTAAATTCAGTTAACAGAGATAAAACAAATTTTTGATTGAGCAGTTATGAAACACTCTTTTTGTAGAAATTGCAAGTGGAGATTCGGAGCGCTAAGAGGGTAATAGTGGAAAAAGGAATGTCTTCAAATATAAACTACACAGAATCATTCGGTGAAACTTTTTTCTGATCTGTGCATTCAGCTAACACAGTTAAACCATACTTTTGATTGAGCAGATCTGAACACTCTTTCTGTAGAAAATGCAACTGGACATTTGGAGCGCTAAGAGCGTAGTAGTGGAAAAAGGAATACATTCAAATATAAACTACACAGAAGCATTCTGTGAAACTTCTTTCTGATCTGAGCATTCAGCTAACAGAGTTAAACCATACTTTTGATTGAGCAGTTTTGAAACACTCTGTCTGTAGTAAATGCAACTGGACATTCGTAGCGCTAAGTGGGTAATAGTGGAAAAAAGAATATGTTCAAATATAAACTACACAGAAGCATTGTATGAAACTTCTTTCTGTTCTGTGCATTCAACTAACAGAGTTGAACCTTACTTTTGATTGAGCCGTTCTGAAACACTCTTTCTGTAGAAACTGCAATTGGACATTCTGAGCGCTAAGAGGCCTATATTGGGAAAAAGAATGTCTACTA
The DNA here is from genome assembly GCF_028878055.3 of Symphalangus syndactylus. Classification (NCBI taxonomy): domain Eukaryota; kingdom Metazoa; phylum Chordata; class Mammalia; order Primates; family Hylobatidae; genus Symphalangus; species Symphalangus syndactylus. The sequence continues at coordinate 103,426,203 of NC_072439.2, forward strand.
ATAAAAACTACACAGAAGAATTGTGTGAAACTTCTTTCTGTTCTGTTTGTTCAACTAAAAGAGTTGAACCTTAGTTTTGATTGAGCCGTTCTGAAACACTGTTTCTGTAGAAAATGCAAGTGGAGATTCGGAGCGCTAAGAGGGTAATAGTGGAAAAAAGAATGTCTCCAAATATAAAATACACAGAATCATTCTGTGAAACTTGTTTCTGATCTGTGCATTCAGCTAACAGAGTTAAGCCATACTTTTGATTGAGCAGATCTGAACACTCTTTCTGTAGAAAATGCAACTGGACATTTGGAGCGCTAAGAGAGTAGTAGTGGAAAAAGGAATCTATTCAAATATAAACTACACAGAAGCATTCTGTGAAACTTCTTTCTGATCTGAGCATTCAGCTAACAGAGTTAAACCATACTTTTGATTGAGCAGTTTTGAAACACTCTGTCTGTAGAAAATGCAACTGGACATTCGTAGCGCTAAGTGGGTAATAGTGGAAAAAAGAATACGTTCAAATATAAACTACACAGAAGCATTGTATGAAACTTCTTTCTGTTCTGTGCATTCAACTAACGGAGTTGAACCTTACTTTTGATTGAGCCTTTCTGAAACACTCTTTTTGTAGAAACTGCAATTGGACATTCTGAGCGCTAAGAGGCCTCTATTGGGTAAAATAATATCTTCAAATAAAAACTACACAGAAGCATTGTGTGAAACTTATTTCTGATATGTTCATTAAGCTAACAGAGTTAAACCATACTTTTCATTGCGCAGTTCTGAACACTCTTTCTGTAGAAAATGCAAGTGGACATTCGGAGCGCTAAGAGGGTAATAGTGGAAAAAAGGGTATATTCAAATATAAACTACACAGTAGCATTCTGTGAAAATTCTTTCTGTTCTGTGCATTCAACTAACAGAGTTGAACCTTACTTTTGATTGAGCCGTTCTGAAACACTCTTTCTGTAGAAACTGCAATTGGACATGCTAAGCGCTAAGAGGCCTACATTGGGAAAAAGAATATCTTCAAATAAAAACTACACAGATGCATACTGTGAAACTTATTTCTGATCTGTAAATTCAGTTAACAGAGATAAAACATATTTTTGATTGAGCAGTTATGAAACACTCTTTTTGTAGAAAATGCAAGTGGAGATTCGGAGCGCTAAGAGGGTAATAGTGGAAAAAGGAATTTCTTCAAATATAAACTACACAGAATCATTCGGTGAAACTTCCTTCTGATCTGTGCTTTCAGCAAACAGAGTTAAACCATACTTTTGATTGAGCAGATCTGAACACTCTTTCTGTAGAAAATGCAACTGGACATTTGGAGCGCTAAGAGCGTAGTAGTGGAAAAAGGAATATATTCAAATATAAACTACACAGAAACATTCTGTGAAACTTCTTTCTGATCTGAGCATTCAGCTAACAGAGTTAAACCATACTTTTGATTGAGCAGTTTTGAAACACTCTGTCTGTAGAAAATGCAACTGGACATTCGTAGCACTAAGTGGGTAATAGTGGTAAAAAGAATATGTTCAAATATAAACTACACAGAAGCATTGTATGAAACTTCTTTCTGTTCTGTGCATTCAACTAACAGAGTTGAACCTTACTTTTGATTGAGCCTTTCTGAAACACTCTTTCTGTAGAAACGGCAATTGGACATTCTGAGCGCTAAGAGGACTCTATTGGGAAAAATAATATCTTCAAATAAAAACTACACAGAAGCATTGTGTGAAACTTATTTCTGATATGTTCATTAAGCTAACAGAGTTAAACCATACTTTTGATTGCGCAGTTCTCAACACTCTTTCTGTAGAAAATGCAAGTGGACATTCGGAGCGCTAAGAGGGTAATAGTGGAAAAAAGAGTATATTCAAATATAAACTACACAGTAGCATTCTGTGAAAATTCTTTCTGTTATGTGCATTCAAATAACAGAGTTGAACCTTACTTTTGATTGAGCCGTTCTGAAACACTCTTTCTGTAGAAACTGCAATTGGACATTCTGAGCGCTAGGAGGCCTATATTGGGAAAAAGAATGTCTACAAATAAAAACTACACAGAAGAATTGTGTGAAACTTCTTTCAGTTCTGTTTGTTCAACTAAAAGAGTTGAACCTTAGTTTTGATTGAGCCGTTCTGAAACACTCTTTCTGTAGAAAATGCAAGTGGAGATTTGGAGCGCTAAGAGGGTAATCGTGGAAAAAGGAATGTCTCCAAATATAAACTACACAGAATCATTCTGTGAAACTTCTTTCTGATCTGTGCATTCAGCTAACAGAGTTAAACCATACTTTTGATTGAGCAGATCTGAACACTCTTTCTGTAGAAAATGCAAATGGACATTTGGAGCGCTAAGAGAGTAGTAGTGGAAAAAGGTATATATTCAAATATAAACTACACAGAAGCATTCTGTGAAACTTCTTTCTGATCTGAGCATTCAGCTAACAGAGTTAAACCATACTTTTGATTGAGCAGTTTTGAAACACTCTGTCTGTAGAAAATGCAACTGGACTTTCGTAGCGCTAAGTGGGTAATAGTGGAAAAAAGAATAAGTTCAAATATAAGCTACACAGAAGCATTGTATGAAACTTCTTTCTGTTCTGTGCATTCAACTAACAGAGTTGAACCTTACTTTTGATTGAGCCTTTCTGAAACACTCTTTCTGTAGAAACTGCAATTGGACATTCTGAGCGCTAAGAGGCCTCTATTGGGAAAAATAACATCTTCAAATAAAAACTACACAGAAGCATTGTGTGAAACTTATTTCTGATATGTTCATTAAGCTAACAGAGTTAAATCGTACTTTTGATTGCGCAGTTCTGAACACTCTTTCTGTACAAAATGCAAGTGGACATTCGGAGCGCTAAGAGGGTAATAGTGGAAAAAAGAGTATATTCAAATATAAACTACACAGTAGCATTCTGTGAAAATTCTTTCTGTTCTGTGCATTCAACTAACAGAGTTGAACCTTACTTTTGATTGAGCCATTCTGAAACACTCTTTCTGTAGAAACTGCAATTGGACATGCTAAGCGCTAAGAGGCCTACATTGGGAAAAAGAATATCTTCAAATAAAAACTACACAGATGCATTCTGTGAATCTTATTTCTGATCTGTAAATTCAGTTAACAGAGATAAAACATATTTTTGATTGAGCAGTTATGAAACACTCTTTTTGTAGAAAATGCAAGTGGAGATTCGGAGCGCTAAGAGGGTAATAGTGGAAAAAGGAATGTCTTCAAATATAAACTACACAGAATCATTCGGTGAAACTTCCTTCTGATCTGTGCATTCAGCTAACAGAGTTAAACCATACTTTTGATTGAGCATATCTGAACAATCTTTCTGTAGAAAATGCAACTGGACATTTGGAGCGCTAAGAGCGTAGTAGTGGAAAAAGGAATATATTCAAATATAAACTACACAGAAGCATTCTGTGAAACTTCTTTCTGATCTGAGCATTCAGCTAACAGAGTTAAACCATACTTTTGATTGAGCAGTTTTGAAACACTCTGTCTGTAGAAAATGCAACTGGACATTCATAGCGCTAAGTGGGTAATAGTGGAAAACAGAGTATGTACAAATATAAACTACACAGAAGCATTGTATGAAACTTCTTTCTGTTCTGTGCATTCAACTAACAGAGTTGAACCTTACTTTTGATTGAGCCGTTCTGAAACACTCTTTCTGTAGAAACTGCAATTGGACATTCTGCGCGCTAGGAGGCCTATATTGGAAAAAAGAATGTCTACAAATAAAAACTACACAGAAGAATTGTGTGAAACTTCTTTCTGTTCTGTTTGTTCAACTAAAAGAGTTGAACCTTAATTTTGATTGAGCCGTTCTGAAACACTCTTTCTGTAGAAAATGCAAGTGGAGATTCGGAGCGCTAAGAGGGTAATAGTGGAAAAAGGAATGCCTCCAAATATAAACTACACAGAATCATTCTGTGAAACTTCTTTCTGATCTGTGCATTCAGCTAACAGAGTTAAACCATACTTTTGATGGAGCAGATCTGAACACTCTTTCTGTAGAAAATGCAACTGGACATTTGGAGCGCTAAGAGAGTAGTAGTGGAAAAAGGAATATATTCAAATATAAACTACACAGAAGCATTCTGTGAAACTTCTTTCTGATCTGAGCATTCAGCTAACAGATTTAAACCATACATTTGATTGAGCAGTTTTGAAACACTCTGTCTGTAGAAAATGCAACTGGACATTCGTAGCGCTAAGTGGGTAATAGCGGAAAAAAGAATATGTTCAAATATAAACTAAACAGAAGCATTGTATGAAACTTCATTCTGTTCTGTGCATTCAACTAACAGAGTTGAACCTTACTTTTGATTGTGCCTTTCTGAAACACTCTTTTTGTAGAAACTGCAATTGGACATTCTGAGCGCTAAGAGGCCTCTATTGGGAAAAATAATATCTTCAAATAAAAACTACACAGAAGCATTGTGTGAAACTTATTTCTGATATGTTCATTAAGCTAACAGAGTTAAACCATACTTTTGATTGCGCAGTTCTGAACACTCTTTCTGTAGAAAATGCAAGTGGACATTCGGAGCGCTAAGAGGGTAATAGTGGAAAAAAGAGTATATTCAAATATAAACTACATAGGAGCATTCTGTGAAAATTCTTTCTGTTCTGTGCATTCAACTAACAGAATTGAACCTTACTTTTGATTGAGCCGTTCTGAAACACTCTTTCTGTAGAAACTGCAATTGGACATTCTGAGCGCTAGGAGGCCTATATTGGGAAAAAGAATGTCTACAAATAAAAACTGCACAGAAGAATTGTGTGAAACTTCTTTCAGTTCTGTTTGTTCAACTAATGAGTTGAACCTTAGTTTTGATTGAGCCGTTCTGAAACACTCTTTCTGTAGAAAAGGCAAGTGGAGATTCGGAGCGCTAAGAGGGTAATAGTGGAAAAAGGAATGTCTCCAAATATAAACTACACAGAATCATTCTGTGAAACTTCTTTCTGATCTGTGCATTCAGCTAACAGAGTAAAACCATACTTTTGATTGAGCAGATCTGAACACTCTTTCTGTAGAAAATGCAACTGGACATTTGGAGCGCTAAGAGAGTAGTAGTGGAAAAAGGAATATATTCAAATATAAACTACACAGAAGCATTCTGTGAAACTTCTTTCTGATCTGAGCATTCAGCTAACAGAGTTAAACCATACTTTTGATTGAGCAGTTTTGAAACACTCTGTCTGTAGAAAATGCAACTGGACATTCGTAGCGCTAAGTGGGTAATAGTGGAAAAAAGAATATGTTCAAATATAAACTACACAGAAGCATTTTATGAAACTTCTTTCTGTTCTGTGCATTCAACTAACAGAGTTGAACCTTACATTTGATTGAGCCTTTCTGAAACACTCTTTCTGTAGAAACTGCAATTGGACATTCTGAGCGCTAAGAGGCCTCTATTGGGAAAAATAATATCTTCAAATAAAAACTACACAGAAGCATTGTGTGAAACTTATTTCTGATATGTTCATTAAGCTAACAGAGTTAAACCATACTTTTGATTGCGCAGATCTGAACACTCTTTCTGTAGAAAACGCAAGTGGACATTCGGAGCGCTAAGAGGGTAATAGTGGAAAAAGGAATATATTCAAATATAAACTACACAGTAGCATTCTGTGAAAATTCTTTCTGTTCTGTGCATTCAACTAACAGAGTTGAACCTTACTTTTGATTGAGCCGTTCTGAAACACTCTTTCTGTAGAAACTGCAATTGGACATGCTAAGCGCTAAGAGGCATACATTGGGAAAAAGAATATCTTCAAATAAAAACTACACAGATGCATTCTGTGAAACTTATTTCTGATCTGTAAATTCAGTTAACAGAGATAAAACATATTTTTGATTGAGCAGTTATGAAACACTCTTTTTGTAGAAAATGCAAGTGGAGATTCGGAGCGCTAAGAGGGTAATAGTGGAAAAAGGAATGTCTTCAAATATAAACTACACAGAATCATTCGGTGAAACTTCTTTCTGATCTGTGCATTCAGCTAACAGAGTTAAACCATACTTTTGATTGAGCAGATCTGAACACTCTTTCTGTAGAAAATGCAACAGGACATTTGGAGCGCTAAGAGCGTAGTAGTGGAAAAAGGAATATAGTCAAATATAAGCTACACAGAAGCATTCTGTGAAACTTCTTTCTGATCTGAGCATTCAGCTAACAGAGTTAAACCATACTATTGATTGAGCAGTTTTGAAACACTCTGTCTGTAGAAAATGCAACTGGACATTCGTAGCGCTAAGTGGGTAATAGTGGAAAAAAGAATATGTTCAAATATAAACTACACAGAAGCATTGTATGAAACTACTTTCTGTTCTGCGCATTCAACTAACAGAGTTGAACCTTACTTTTGATTGAGCCTTTCTGAAACACTCTTTCTGTAGAAACTGCAATTGGACATTCTGAGCGCTAAGAGGCCTCTATTGGGAAAAATAATATCTTCAAATGAAAACTACACAGAAGCATTGTGTGAAACTTATTTCTGATATGTTCATTAAGCTAACAGAGTTAAACCATACTTTTGATTGCGCAGTTCTGAACACTCTTTCTGTAGAAAACGCAAGTGGACATTCGGAGCGCTAAGAGGGTAATAGTGGAAAAAGGAATATATTCAAATATAAACTACACAGTAGCATTCTGTGAAAATTCTTTCTGTTCTGTGCATTCAACTAACAGAGTTGAACCTTACTTTTGATTGAGCCGTTCTGAAACACTCTTTCTGCAGAAACTGCAATTGGACATGCTAAGCGCTAAGAGGCCTACATTGGGAAAAAGAATATCTTCAAATAAAAACTACACAGATGCATTCTGTGAAACTTATTTCTGATCTGTAAATTCAGTTAACAGAGATAAAACATATTTTTGATTGAGCAGTTATGAAACACTCTTTTTGTAGAAAATGCAAGTGGAGATTCGGAGCGCTAAGAGGGTAATAGTGGAAAAAGGAATGTCTTCAAATATAAACTACACAGAATCATTCCGTGAAACTTCTTTCTGATCTGTGCATTCAGCTAACAGAGTTAAACCATACTTTTGATTGAGCAGATCTGAACACTCTTTCTGTAGAAAATGCAACTGGACATTTGGAGCGCTAAGAGCGTAGTAGTGGAAAAAGGAATATAGTCAAATATAAACTACACAGAAGCATTCTGTGAAACTTCTTTCTGATCTGAGCATTCAGCTAACAGAGTTAAACCATACTTTTGATTGAGCAGTTTTGAAACACTCTGTCTGTAGAAAATGCAACTGGACATTCGTAGCGCTAAGTGGGTAATAGTGGAAAAAAGAATATGTTCAAATATAAACTACACAGAAACATTGTATGAATCTTCTTTCTGTTCTGTGCATTCAACTAACAGAGTTGAACCTTACTTTTGATTGAGCCATTCTGAAACACGCTTTCTGTAGAAACTGCAATTGGACATTCTGAGCGCTAGGAGGCCTATATTGGGAAAAAGAATGTCTAAAAATAAAAACTGCACAGAAGAATTGTGTGAAACTTCTTTCAGTTCTGTTTGTTCAACTAATGAGTTGAACCTTAGTTTTGATTGAGCCGTTCTGAAACACTCTTTCTGTAGAAAATGCAAGTGGAGATTCGGAGCGCTAAGAGGGTAATAGTGGAAAAAGGTATGTCTCCAAATATAAACTACACAGAATCATTCTGTGAAACTTCTTTCTGATCTGTGCATTCAGCTAACAGAGTTAAACCATACTTTTGATTGAGCAGATCTGAACACTCTTTCTGTAGAAAATGCAACTGGACATTTGGAGCGCTAAGAGAGTAGTAGTGGAAAAAGGAATATATTCAAATATAAACTACACAGAAGCATTCTGTGAAACTTCTTTCTGATCTGAGCATTCAGCTAACAGAGTTAAACAATACTATTGATTGAGCAGTTTTGAAACACTCTGTCTGTAGAAAATGCAACTGGACATTCGTAGCGCTAAGTGGGTAATAGTGGAAAAAAGAATATGTTCAAATATAAACTACACAGAAGCATTGTATGAAACTTCTTTCTGTTCTGTGCATTCAACTAACAGAGTTGAACCTTACTTTTGATTGAGCCTTTCTGAAACACTCTTTCTGTAGAAACTGCAATTGGACATTGTGAGCGCTAAGAGGACTCTATTGGGAAAAATAATATCTTCAAATAAAAACTACACAGAAGCATTGTGTGAAACTTATTTCTGATATGTTCATTAAGCTAACAGAGTTAAACCATACTTTTGATTGCGCAGTTCTGAACACTCTTTCTGTAGAAAATGCAAGTGGACATTCGGAGCGCTAAGAGGGTAATAGTGGAAAAAGGAATATATTCAAATATAAACTGCACAGTAGCATTCTGTGAAAATTCTTTCTGTTCTGTGCATTCAACTAACAGAGTTGAACCTTACTTTTGATTGAGCCGTTCTGAAACACTCTTTCTGTAGAAACTGCAATTGGACATGCTAAGCGCTAAGAGGCCTACATTTGGAAAAAGAATATCTTCAAATAAAAACTACACAGATGCATTCTGTGAAACTTATTTCTGATCTGTAAATTCAGTTAACAGAGATAAAACAAATTTTTGATTGAGCAGTTATGAAACACTCTTTTTGTAGAAATTGCAAGTGGAGATTCGGAGCGCTAAGAGGGTAATAGTGGAAAAAGGAATGTCTTCAAATATAAACTACACAGAATCATTCGGTGAAACTTTTTTCTGATCTGTGCATTCAGCTAACACAGTTAAACCATACTTTTGATTGAGCAGATCTGAACACTCTTTCTGTAGAAAATGCAACTGGACATTTGGAGCGCTAAGAGCGTAGTAGTGGAAAAAGGAATACATTCAAATATAAACTACACAGAAGCATTCTGTGAAACTTCTTTCTGATCTGAGCATTCAGCTAACAGAGTTAAACCATACTTTTGATTGAGCAGTTTTGAAACACTCTGTCTGTAGTAAATGCAACTGGACATTCGTAGCGCTAAGTGGGTAATAGTGGAAAAAAGAATATGTTCAAATATAAACTACACAGAAGCATTGTATGAAACTTCTTTCTGTTCTGTGCATTCAACTAACAGAGTTGAACCTTACTTTTGATTGAGCCGTTCTGAAACACTCTTTCTGTAGAAACTGCAATTGGACATTCTGAGCGCTAAGAGGCCTATATTGGGAAAAAGAATGTCTACTAATAAAAACTACACAGAAGAATTGTGTGAAACTTCTTTCTGTTCTGTTTGTTCAACTAAAAGAGTTGAACCTTAGTTTTGATTGAGCCGTTCTGAAACACTGTTTCTGTAGAAAATGCAAGTGGAGATTCGGAGCGCTAAGAGGGTAATAGTGGAAAAAAGAATGTCTCCAAATATAAAATACACAGAATCATTCTGTGAAACTTGTTTCTGATCTGTGCATTCAGCTAACAGAGTTAAGCCATACTTTTGATTGAGCAGATCTGAACACTCTTTCTGTAGAAAATGCAACTGGACATTTGGAGCGCTAAGAGAGTAGTAGTGGAAAAAGGAATCTATTCAAATATAAACTACACAGAAGCATTCTGTGAAACTTCTTTCTGATCTGAGCATTCAGCTAACAGAGTTAAACCATACTTTTGATTGAGCAGTTTTGAAACACTCTGTCTGTAGAAAATGCAACTGGACATTCGTAGCGCTAAGTGGGTAATAGTGGAAAAAAGAATACGTTCAAATATAAACTACACAGAAGCATTGTATGAAACTTCTTTCTGTTCTGTGCATTCAACTAACGGAGTTGAACCTTACTTTTGATTGAGCCTTTCTGAAACACTCTTTTTGTAGAAACTGCAATTGGACATTCTGAGCGCTAAGAGGCCTCTATTGGGTAAAATAATATCTTCAAATAAAAACTACACAGAAGCATTGTGTGAAACTTATTTCTGATATGTTCATTAAGCTAACAGAGTTAAACCATACTTTTGATTGCGCAGTTCTGAACACTCTTTCTGTAGAAAATGCAAGTGGACATTCGGAGCGCTAAGAGGGTAATAGTGGAAAAAAGGGTATATTCAAATATAAACTACACAGTAGCATTCTGTGAAAATTCTTTCTGTTCTGTGCATTCAACTAACAGAGTTGAACCTTACTTTTGATTGAGCCGTTCTGAAACACTCTTTCTGTAGAAACTGCAATTGGACATGCTAAGCGCTAAGAGGCCTACATTGGGAAAAAGAATATCTTCAAATAAAAACTACACAGATGCATACTGTGAAACTTATTTCTGATCTGTAAATTCAGTTAACAGAGATAAAACATATTTTTGATTGAGCAGTTATGAAACACTCTTTTTGTAGAAAATGCAAGTGGAGATTCGGAGCGCTAAGAGGGTAATAGTGGAAAAAGGAATTTCTTCAAATATAAACTACACAGAATCATTCGGTGAAACTTCCTTCTGATCTGTGCTTTCAGCAAACAGAGTTAAACCATACTTTTGATTGAGCAGATCTGAACACTCTTTCTGTAGAAAATGCAACTGGACATTTGGAGCGCTAAGAGCGTAGTAGTGGAAAAAGGAATATATTCAAATATAAACTACACAGAAACATTCTGTGAAACTTCTTTCTGATCTGAGCATTCAGCTAACAGAGTTAAACCATACTTTTGATTGAGCAGTTTTGAAACACTCTGTCTGTAGAAAATGCAACTGGACATTCGTAGCACTAAGTGGGTAATAGTGGTAAAAAGAATATGTTCAAATATAAACTACACAGAAGCATTGTATGAAACTTCTTTCTGTTCTGTGCATTCAACTAACAGAGTTGAACCTTACTTTTGATTGAGCCTTTCTGAAACACTCTTTCTGTAGAAACTGCAATTGGACATTCTGAGCGCTAAGAGGACTCTATTGGGAAAAATAATATCTTCAAATAAAAACTACACAGAAGCATTGTGTGAAACTTATTTCTGATATGTTCATTAAGCTAACAGAGTTAAACCATACTTTTGATTGCGCAGTTCTCAACACTCTTTCTGTAGAAAATGCAAGTGGACATTCGGAGCGCTAAGAGGGTAATAGTGGAAAAAAGAGTATATTCAAATATAAACTACACAGTAGCATTCTGTGAAAATTCTTTCTGTTATGTGCATTCAAATAACAGAGTTGAACCTTACTTTTGATTGAGCCGTTCTGAAACACTCTTTCTGTAGAAACTGCAATTGGACATTCTGAGCGCTAGGAGGCCTATATTGGGAAAAAGAATGTCTACAAATAAAAACTACACAGAAGAATTGTGTGAAACTTCTTTCAGTTCTGTTTGTTCAACTAAAAGAGTTGAACCTTAGTTTTGATTGAGCCGTTCTGAAACACTCTTTCTGTAGAAAATGCAAGTGGAGATTTGGAGCGCTAAGAGGGTAATCGTGGAAAAAGGAATGTCTCCAAATATAAACTACACAGAATCATTCTGTGAAACTTCTTTCTGATCTGTGCATTCAGCTAACAGAGTTAAACCATACTTTTGATTGAGCAGATCTGAACACTCTTTCTGTAGAAAATGCAAATGGACATTTGGAGCGCTAAGAGAGTAGTAGTGGAAAAAGGTATATATTCAAATATAAACTACACAGAAGCATTCTGTGAAACTTCTTTCTGATCTGAGCATTCAGCTAACAGAGTTAAACCATACTTTTGATTGAGCAGTTTTGAAACACTCTGTCTGTAGAAAATGCAACTGGACTTTCGTAGCGCTAAGTGGGTAATAGTGGAAAAAACAATAAGTTCAAATATAAGCTACCCAGAAGCATTGTATGAAACTTCTTTCTGTTCTGTGCATTCAACTAACAGAGTTGAACCTTACTTTTGATTGAGCCTTTCTGAAACACTCTTTCTGTAGAAACTGCAATTGGACATTCTGAGCGCTAAGAGGCCTCTATTGGGAAAAATAACATCTTCAAATAAAAACTACACAGAAGCATTGTGTGAAACTTATTTCTGATATGTTCATTAAGCTAACAGAGTTAAATCGTACTTTTGATTGCGCAGTTCTGAACACTCTTTCTGTACAAAATGCAAGTGGACATTCGGAGCGCTAAGAGGGTAATAGTGGAAAAAAGAGTATATTCAAATATAAACTACACAGTAGCATTCTGTGAAAATTCTTTCTGTTCTGTGCATTCAACTAACAGAGTTGAACCTTACTTTTGATTGAGCCATTCTGAAACACTCTTTCTGTAGAAACTGCAATTGGACATGCTAAGCGCTAAGAGGCCTACATTGGGAAAAAGAATATCTTCAAATAAAAACTACACAGATGCATTCTGTGAATCTTATTTCTGATCTGTAAATTCAGTTAACAGAGATAAAACATATTTTTGATTGAGCAGTTATGAAACACTCTTTTTGTAGAAAATGCAAGTGGAGATTCGGAGCGCTAAGAGGGTAATAGTGGAAAAAGGAATGTCTTCAAATATAAACTACACAGAATCATTCGGTGAAACTTCCTTCTGATCTGTGCATTCAGCTAACAGAGTTAAACCATACTTTTGATTGAGCATATCTGAACAATCTTTCTGTAGAAAATGCAACTGGACATTTGGAGCGCTAAGAGCGTAGTAGTGGAAAAAGGAATATATTCAAATATAAACTACACAGAAGCATTCTGTGAAACTTCTTTCTGATCTGAGCATTCAGCTAACAGAGTTAAACCATACTTTTGATTGAGCAGTTTTGAAACACTCTGTCTGTAGAAAATGCAACTGGACATTCATAGCGCTAAGTGGGTAATAGTGGAAAACAGAGTATGTACAAATATAAACTACACAGAAGCATTGTATGAAACTTCTTTCTGTTCTGTGCATTCAACTAACAGAGTTGAACCTTACTTTTGATTGAGCCGTTCTGAAACACTCTTTCTGTAGAAACTGCAATTGGACATTCTGCGCGCTTGGAGGCCTATATTGGAAAAAAGAATGTCTACAAATAAAAACTACACAGAAGAATTGTGTGAAACTTCTTTCTGTTCTGTTTGTTCAACTAAAAGAGTTGAACCTTAATTTTGATTGAGCCGTTCTGAAACACTCTTTCTGTAGAAAATGCAAGTGGAGATTCGGAGCGCTAAGAGGGTAATAGTGGAAAAAGGAATGCCTCCAAATATAAACTACACAGAATCATTCTGTGAAACTTCTTTCTGATCTGTGCATTCAGCTAACAGAGTTAAACCATACTTTTGATGGAGCAGATCTGAACACTCTTTCTGTAGAAAATGCAACTGGACATTTGGAGCGCTAAGAGAGTAGTAGTGGAAAAAGGAATATATTCAAATATAAACTACACAGAAGCATTCTGTGAAACTTCTTTCTGATCTGAGCATTCAGCTAACAGATTTAAACCATACATTTGATTGAGCAGTTTTGAAACACTCTGTCTGTAGAAAATGCAACTGGACATTCGTAGCGCTAAGTGGGTAATAGCGGAAAAAAGAATATGTTCAAATATAAACTAAACAGAAGCATTGTATGAAACTTCATTCTGTTCTGTGCATTCAACTAACAGAGTTGAACCTTACTTTTGATTGTGCCTTTCTGAAACACTCTTTTTGTAGAAACTGCAATTGGACATTCTGAGCGCTAAGAGGCCTCTATTGGGAAAAATAATATCTTCAAATAAAAACTACACAGAAGCATTGTGTGAAACTTATTTCTGATATGTTCATTAAGCTAACAGAGTTAAACCATACTTTTGATTGCGCAGTTCTGAACACTCTTTCTGTAGAAAATGCAAGTGGACATTCGGAGCGCTAAGAGGGTAATAGTGGAAAAAAGAGTATATTCAAATATAAACTACATAGGAGCATTCTGTGAAAATTCTTTCTGTTCTGTGCATTCAACTAACAGAATTGAACCTTACTTTTGATTGAGCCGTTCTGAAACACTCTTTCTGTAGAAACTGCAATTGGACATTCTGAGCGCTAGGAGGCCTATATTGGGAAAAAGAATGTCTACAAATAAAAACTGCACAGAAGAATTGTGTGAAACTTCTTTCAGTTCTGTTTGTTCAACTAATGAGTTGAACCTTAGTTTTGATTGAGCCGTTCTGAAACACTCTTTCTGTAGAAAATGCAAGTGGAGATTCGGAGCGCTAAGAGGGTAATAGTGGAAAAAGGAATGTCTCCAAATATAAACTACACAGAATCATTCTGTGAAACTTCTTTCTGATCTGTGCATTCAGCTAACAGAGTAAAACCATACTTTTGATTGAGCAGATCTGAACACTCTTTCTGTAGAAAATGCAACTGGACATTTGGAGCACTAAGAGAGTAGTAGTGGAAAAAGGAATATATTCAAATATAAACTACACAGAAGCATTCTGTGAAACTTCTTTCTGATCTGAGCATTCAGCTAACAGAGTTAAACCATACTTTTGATTGAGCAGTTTTGAAACACTCTGTCTGTAGAAAATGCAACTGGACATTCGTAGCGCTAAGTGGGTAATAGTGGAAAAAAGAATATGTTCAAATATAAACTACACAGAAACATTGTATGAATCTTCTTTCTGTTCTGTGCATTCAACTAACAGAGTTGAACCTTACTTTTGATTGAGCCATTCTGAAACACGCTTTCTGTAGAAACTGCAATTGGACATTCTGAGCGCTAGGAGGCCTATATTGGGAAAAAGAATGTCTACAAATAAAAACTGCACAGAAGAATTGTGTGAAACTTCTTTCAGTTCTGTTTGTTCAACTAATGAGTTGAACCTTAGTTTTGATTGAGCCGTTCTGAAACACTCTTTCTGTAGAAAATGCAAGTGGAGATTCGGAGCGCTAAGAGGGTAATAGTGGAAAAAGGTATGTCTCCAAATATAAACTACACAGAATCATTCTGTGAAACTTCTTTCTGATCTGTGCATTCAGCTAACAGAGTTAAACCATACTTTTGATTGAGCAGATCTGAACACTCTTTCTGTAGAAAATGCAACTGGACATTTGGAGCGCTAAGAGAGTAGTAGTGGAAAAAGGAATATATTCAAATATAAACTACACAGAAGCATTCTGTGAAACTTATTTCTGATCTGAGCATTCAGCTAACAGAGTTAAACAATACTATTGATTGAGCAGTTTTGAAACACTCTGTCTGTATAAAATGCAACTGGACATTCGTAGCGCTAAGTGGGTAATAGTGGAAAAAAGAATATGTTCAAATATAAACTACACAGAAGCATTGTATGAAACTTCTTTCTGTTCTGTGCATTCAACTAACAGAGTTGAACCTTACATTTGATTGAGCCTTTCTGAAACACTCTTTCTGTAGAAACTGCAATTGGACATTCTGAGCGCTAAGAGGCCTCTATTGGGAAAAATAATATCTTCAAATAAAAACTACACAGAAGCATTGTGTGAAACTTATTTCTGATATGTTCATTAAGCTAACAGAGTTAAACCATACTTTTGATTGCGCAGTTCTGAACACTCTTTCTGTAGAAAATGCAAGTGGACATTCGGAGCGCTAAGAGGGTAATAGTGGAAAAAGGAATATATTCAAATATAAACTGCACAGTAGCATTCTGTGAAAATTCTTTCTGTTCTGTGCATTCAACTAACAGAGTTGAACCTTACTTTTGATTGAGCCGTTCTGAAACACTCTTTCTGTAGAAACTGCAATTGGACATGCTAAGCGCTAAGAGGCCTACATTTGGAAAAAGAATATCTTCAAATAAAAACTACACAGATGCATTCTGTGAAACTTACTTCTGATCTGTAAATTCAGTTAACAGAGATAAAACAAATTTTTGATTGAGCAGTTATGAAACACTCTTTTTGTAGAAATTGCAAGTGGAGATTCGGAGCGCTAAGAGGGTAATAGTGGAAAAAGGAATGTCTTCAAATATAAACTACACAGAATCATTCGGTGAAACTTTTTTCTGATCTGTGCATTCAGCTAACACAGTTAAACCATACTTTTGATTGAGCAGATCTGAACACTCTTTCTGTAGAAAATGCAACTGGACATTTGGAGCGCTAAGAGCGTAGTAGTGGAAAAAGGAATACATTCAAATATAAACTACACAGAAGCATTCTGTGAAACTTCTTTCTGATCTGAGCATTCAGCTAACAGAGTTAAACCATACTTTTGATTGAGCAGTTTTGAAACACTCTGTCTGTAGTAAATGCAACTGGACATTCGTAGCGCTACGTGGGTAATAGTGGAAAAAAGAATATGTTCAAATATAAACTACACAGAAGCATTGTATGAAACTTCTTTCTGTTCTGTGCATTCAACTAACAGAGTTGAACCTTACTTTTGATTGAGCCGTTCTGAAACACTCTTTCTGTAGAAACTGCAATTGGACATTCTGAGCGCTAAGAGGCCTATATTGGGAAAAAGAATGTCTACTAATAAAAACTACACAGAAGAATTGTGTGAAACTTCTTTCTGTTCTGTTTGTTCAACTAAAAGAGTTGAACCTTAGTTTTGATTGAGCCGTTCTGAAACACTGTTTCTGTAGAAAATGCAAGTGGAGATTCGGAGCGCTAAGAGGGTAATAGTGGAAAAAAGAATGTCTCCAAATATAAAATACACAGAATCATTCTGTGAAACTTGTTTCTGATCTGTGCATTCAGCTAACAGAGTTAAGCCATACTTTTGATTGAGCAGATCTGAACACTCTTTCTGTAGAAAATGCAACTGGACATTTGGAGCGCTAAGAGAGTAGTAGTGGAAAAAGGAATCTATTCAAATATAAACTACACAGAAGCATTCTGTGAAACTTCTTTCTGATCTGAGCATTCAGCTAACAGAGTTAAACCATACTTTTGATTGAGCAGTTTTGAAACACTCTGTCTGTAGAAAATGCAACTGGACATTCGTAGCGCTAAGTGGGTAATAGTGGAAAAAAGAATACGTTCAAATATAAACTACACAGAAGCATTGTATGAAACTTCTTTCTGTTCTGTGCATTCAACTAACGGAGTTGAACCTTACTTTTGATTGAGCCTTTCTGAAACACTCTTTTTGTAGAAACTGCAATTGGACATTCTGAGCGCTAAGAGGCCTCTATTGGGTAAAATAATATCTTCAAATAAAAACTACACAGAAGCATTGTGTGAAACTTATTTCTGATATGTTCATTAAGCTAACAGAGTTAAACCATACTTTTGATTGCGCAGTTCTGAACACTCTTTCTGTAGAAAATGCAAGTGGACATTCGGAGCGCTAAGAGGGTAATAGTGGAAAAAAGGGTATATTCAAATATAAACTACACAGTAGCATTCTGTGAAAATTCTTTCTGTTCTGTGCATTCAACTAACAGAGTTGAACCTTACTTTTGATTGAGCCGTTCTGAAACACTCTTTCTGTAGAAACTGCAAATGGACATGCTAAGCGCTAAGAGGCCTACATTGGGAAAAAGAATATCTTCAAATAAAAACTACACAGATGCATACTGTGAAACTTATTTCTGATCTGTAAATTCAGTTAACAGAGATAAAACATATTTTTGATTGAGCAGTTATGAAACACTCTTTTTGTAGAAAATGCAAGTGGAGATTCGGAGCGCTAAGAGGGTAATAGTGGAAAAAGGAATTTCTTCAAATATAAACTACACAGAATCATTCGGTGAAACTTCCTTCTGATCTGTGCTTTCAGCAAACAGAGTTAAACCATACTTTTGATTGAGCAGATCTGAACACTCTTTCTGTAGAAAATGCAACTGGACATTTGGAGCGCTAAGAGCGTAGTAGTGGAAAAAGGAATATATTCAAATATAAACTACACAGAAACATTCTGTGAGACTTCTTTCTGATCTGAGCATTCAGCTAACAGAGTTAAACCATACTTTTGATTGAGCAGTTTTGAAACACTCTGTCTGTAGAAAATGCAACTGGACATTCGTAGCACTAAGTGGGTAATAGTGGTAAAAAGAATATGTTCAAATATAAACTACACAGAAGCATTGTATGAAACTTCTTTCTGTTCTGTGCATTCAACTAACAGAGTTGAACCTTACTTTTGATTGAGCCTTTCTGAAACACTCTTTCTGTAGAAACGGCAATTGGACATTCTGAGCGCTAAGAGGACTCTATTGGGAAAAATAATATCTTCAAATAAAAACTACACAGAAGCATTGTGTGAAACTTATTTCTGATATGTTCATTAAGCTAACAGAGTTAAACCATACTTTTGATTGCGCAGTTCTCAACACTCTTTCTGTAGAAAATGCAAGTGGACATTCGGAGCGCTAAGAGGGTAATAGTGGAAAAAGGAATATATTCAAATATAAACTACACAGAAGCATTCTGTGAAACTTCTTTCTGATCTGAGCATTCAGCTAACAGAGTTAAACCATACTTTTGATTGAGCAGTTTTGAAACACTCTGTCTGTAGAAAATGCAACTGGACATTCATAGCGCTAAGTGGGTAATAGTGGAAAACAGAGTATGTACAAATATAAACTACACAGAAGCATTGTATGAAACTTCTTTCTGTTCTGTGCATTCAACTAACAGAGTTGAACCTTACTTTTGATTGAGCCGTTCTGAAACACTCTTTCTGTAGAAACTGCAATTGGACATTCTGCGCGCTAGGAGGCCTATATTGGAAAAAAGAATGTCTACAAATAAAAACTACACAGAAGAATTGTGTGAAACTTCTTTCTGTTCTGTTTGTTCAACTAAAAGAGTTGAACCTTAATTTTGATTGAGCCGTTCTGAAACACTCTTTCTGTAGAAAATGCAAGTGGAGATTCGGAGCGCTAAGAGGGTAATAGTGGAAAAAGGAATGCCTCCAAATATAAACTACACAGAATCATTCTGTGAAACTTCTTTCTGATCTGTGCATTCAGCTAACAGAGTTAAACCATACTTTTGATGGAGCAGATCTGAACACTCTTTCTGTAGAAAATGCAACTGGACATTTGGAGCGCTAAGAGAGTAGTAGTGGAAAAAGGAATATATTCAAATATAAACTACACAGAAGCATTCTGTGAAACTTCTTTCTGATCTGAGCATTCAGCTAACAGATTTAAACCATACATTTGATTGAGCAGTTTTGAAACACTCTGTCTGTAGAAAATGCAACAGGACATTCGTAGCGCTAAGTGGGTAATAGCGGAAAAAAGAATATGTTCAAATATAAACTAAACAGAAGCATTGTATGAAACTTCATTCTGTTCTGTGCATTCAACTAACAGAGTTGAACCTTACTTTTGATTGTGCCTTTCTGAAACACTCTTTTTGTAGAAACTGCAATTGGACATTCTGAGCGCTAAGAGGCCTCTATTGGGAAAAATAATATCTTCAAATAAAAACTACACAGAAGCATTGTGTGAAACTTATTTCTGATATGTTCATTAAGCTAACAGAGTTAAACCATACTTTTGATTGCGCAGTTCTGAACACTCTTTCTGTAGAAAATGCAAGTGGACATTCGGAGCGCTAAGAGGGTAATAGTGGAAAAAAGAGTATATTCAAATATAAACTACATAGGAGCATTCTGTGAAAATTCTTTCTGTTCTGTGCATTCAACTAACAGAATTGAACCTTACTTTTGATTGAGCCGTTCTGAAACACTCTTTCTGTAGAAACTGCAATTGGACATTCTGAGCGCTAGG
This sequence comes from Symphalangus syndactylus, assembly GCF_028878055.3. Taxonomy (NCBI): domain Eukaryota; kingdom Metazoa; phylum Chordata; class Mammalia; order Primates; family Hylobatidae; genus Symphalangus; species Symphalangus syndactylus. The sequence goes on from NC_072439.2 coordinate 103,445,797, forward strand.
AGGCCTATATTGGGAAAAAGAATGTCTACAAATAAAAACTGCACAGAAGAATTGTGTGAAACTTCTTTCAGTTCTGTTTGTTCAACTAATGAGTTGAACCTTAGTTTTGATTGAGCCGTTCTGAAACACTCTTTCTGTAGAAAATGCAAGTGGAGATTCGGAGCGCTAAGAGGGTAATAGTGGAAAAAGGAATGTCTCCAAATATAAACTACACAGAATCATTCTGTGAAACTTCTTTCTGATCTGTGCATTCAGCTAACAGAGTAAAACCATACTTTTGATTGAGCAGATCTGAACACTCTTTCTGTAGAAAATGCAACTGGACATTTGGAGCACTAAGAGAGTAGTAGTGGAAAAAGGAATATATTCAAATATAAACTACACAGAAGCATTCTGTGAAACTTCTTTCTGATCTGAGCATTCAGCTAACGGAGTTAAACCATACTTTTGATTGAGCAGTTTTGAAACACTCTGTCTGTAGAAAATGCAACTGGACATTCGTAGCGCTAAGTGGGTAATAGTGGAAAAAAGAATATGTTCAAATATAAACTACACAGAAGCATTGTATGAAACTTCTTTCTGTTCTGTGCATTCAACTAACAGAGTTGAACCTTACATTTGATTGAGCCTTTCTGAAACACTCTTTCTGTAGAAACTGCAATTGGACATTCTGAGCGCTAAGAGGCCTCTATTGGGAAAAATAATATCTTCAAATAAAAACTACACAGAAGCATTGTGTGAAACTTATTTCTGATATGTTCATTAAGCTAACAGAGTTAAACCATACTTTTGATTGCGCAGATCTGAACACTCTTTCTGTAGAAAACGCAAGTGGACATTCGGAGCGCTAAGAGGGTAATAGTGGAAAAAGGAATATATTCAAATATAAACTACACAGTAGCATTCTGTGAAAATTCTTTCTGTTCTGTGCATTCAACTAACAGAGTTGAACCTTACTTTTGATTGAGCCGTTCTGAAACACTCTTTCTGTAGAAACTGCAATTGGACATGCTAAGCGCTAAGAGGCATACATTGGGAAAAAGAATATCTTCAAATAAAAACTACACAGATGCATTCTGTGAAACTTATTTCTGATCTGTAAATTCAGTTAACAGAGATAAAACATATTTTTGATTGAGCAGTTATGAAACACTCTTTTTGTAGAAAATGCAAGTGGAGATTCGGAGCGCTAAGAGGGTAATAGTGGAAAAAGGAATGTCTTCAAATATAAACTACACAGAATCATTCGGTGAAACTTCTTTCAGATCTGTGCATTCAGCTAACAGAGTTAAACCATACTTTTGATTGAGCAGATCTGAACACTCTTTCTGTAGAAAATGCAACAGAACATTTGGAGCGCTAAGAGCGTAGTAGTGGAAAAAGGAATATAGTCAAATATAAGCTACACAGAAGCATTCTGTGAAACTTCTTTCTGATCTGAGCATTCAGCTAACAGAGTTAAAAAATACTATTGATTGAGCAGTTTTGAAACACTCTGTCTGTAGAAAATGCAACTGGACATTCGTAGCGCTAAGTGGGTAATAGTGGAAAAAAGAATATGTTCAAATATAAACTACACAGAAGCATTGTATGAAACTACTTTCTGTTCTGCGCATTCAACTAACAGAGTTGAACCTTACTTTTGATTGAGCCTTTCTGAAACACTCTTTCTGTAGAAACTGCAATTGGACATTCTGAGCGCTAAGAGGCCTCTACTGGGAAAAATAATATCTTCAAATAAAAACTACACAGAAGCATTGTGTGAAACTTATTTCTGATATGTTCATTAAGCTAACAGAGTTAAACCATACTTTTGATTGCGCAGTTCTGAACACTCTTTCTGTAGAAAACGCAAGTGGACATTCGGAGCGCTAAGAGGGTAATAGTGGAAAAAGGAATATATTCAAATATAAACTACACAGTAGCATTCTGTGAAAATTCTTTCTGTTCTGTGCATTCAACTAACAGAGTTGAACCTTACTTTTGATTGAGCCGTTCTGAAACACTCTTTCTGCAGAAACTGCAATTGGACATGCTAAGCGCTAAGAGGCCTACATTGGGAAAAAGAATATCTTCAAATAAAAACTACACAGATGCATTCTGTGAAACTTATTTCTGATCTGTAAATTCAGTTAACAGAGATAAAACATATTTTTGATTGAGCAGTTATGAAACACTCTTTTTGTAGAAAATGCAAGTGGAGATTCGGAGCGCTAAGAGGGTAATAGTGGAAAAAGGAATGTCTTCAAATATAAACTACACAGAATCATTCCGTGAAACTTCTTTCTGATCTGTGCATTCAGCTAACAGAGTTAAACCATACTTTTGATTGAGCAGATCTGAACACTCTTTCTGTAGAAAATGCAACTGGACATTTGGAGCGCTAAGAGCGTAGTAGTGGAAAAAGGAATATAGTCAAATATAAACTACACAGAAGCATTCTGTGAAACTTCTTTCTGATCTGAGCATTCAGCTAACAGAGTTAAACCATACTTTTGATTGAGCAGTTTTGAAACACTCTGTCTGTAGAAAATGCAACTGGACATTCGTAGCGCTAAGTGGGTAATAGTGGAAAAAAGAATATGTTCAAATATAAACTACACAGAAACATTGTATGAATCTTCTTTCTGTTCTGTGCATTCAACTAACAGAGTTGAACCTTACTTTTGATTGAGCCATTCTGAAACACGCTTTCTGTAGAAACTGCAATTGGACATTCTGAGCGCTAGGAGGCCTATATTGGGAAAAAGAATGTCTACAAATAAAAACTGCACAGAAGAATTGTGTGAAACTTCTTTCAGTTCTGTTTGTTCAACTAATGAGTTGAACCTTAGTTTTGATTGAGCCGTTCTGAAACACTCTTTCTGTAGAAAATGCAAGTGGAGATTCGGAGCGCTAAGAGGGTAATAGTGGAAAAAGGAATGTCTCCAAATATAAACTACACAGAATCATTCTGTGAAACTTCTTTCTGATCTGTGCATTCAGCTAACAGAGTAAAACCATACTTTTGATTGAGCAGATCTGAACACTCTTTCTGTAGAAAATGCAACTGGACATTTGGAGCGCTAAGAGAGTAGTAGTGGAAAAAGGAATATATTCAAATATAAACTACACAGAAGCATTCTGTGAAACTTCTTTCTGATCTGAGCATTCAGCTAACAGAGTTAAACCATACTTTTGATTGAGCAGTTTTGAAACACTCTGTCTGTAGAAAATGCAACTGGACATTCGTAGCGCTAAGTGGGTAATAGTGGAAAAAAGAATATGTTCAAATATAAACTACACAGAAGCATTGTATGAAACTTCTTTCTGTTCTGTGCATTCAACTAACAGAGTTGAACCTTACATTTGATTGAGCCTTTCTGAAACACTCTTTCTGTAGAAACTGCAATTGGACATTCTGAGCGCTAAGAGGCCTCTATTGGGAAAAATAATATCTTCAAATAAAAACTACACAGAAGCATTGTGTGAAACTTATTTCTGATATGTTCATTAAGCTAACAGAGTTAAACCATACTTTTGATTGCGCAGATCTGAACACTCTTTCTGTAGAAAACGCAAGTGGACATTCGGAGCGCTAAGAGGGTAATAGTGGAAAAAGGAATATATTCAAATATAAACTACACAGTAGCATTCTGTGAAAATTCTTTCTGTTCTGTGCATTCAACTAACAGAGTTGAACCTTACTTTTGATTGAGCCGTTCTGAAACACTCTTTCTGTAGAAACTGCAATTGGACATGCTAAGCGCTAAGAGGCATACATTGGGAAAAAGAATATCTTCAAATAAAAACTACACAGATGCATTCTGTGAAACTTATTTCTGATCTGTAAATTCAGTTAACAGAGATAAAACATATTTTTGATTGAGCAGTTATGAAACACTCTTTTTGTAGAAAATGCAAGTGGAGATTCGGAGCGCTAAGAGGGTAATAGTGGAAAAAGGAATGTCTTCAAATATAAACTACACAGAATCATTCGGTGAAACTTCTTTCTGATCTGTGCATTCAGCTAACAGAGTTAAACCATACTTTTGATTGAGCAGATCTGAACACTCTTTCTGTAGAAAATGCAACAGGACATTTGGAGCGCTAAGAGCGTAGTAGTGGAAAAAGGAATATAGTCAAATATAAGCTACACAGAAGCATTCTGTGAAACTTCTTTCTGATCTGAGCATTCAGCTAACAGAGTTAAACCATACTTTTGATTGAGCAGTTTTGAAACACTCTGTCTGTAGAAAATGCAACTGGACATTCGTAGCGCTAAGTGGGTAATAGTGGAAAAAAGAATATGTTCAAATATAAACTACACAGAAGCATTGTATGAAACTACTTTCTGTTCTGCGCATTCAACTAACAGAGTTGAACCTTACTTTTGATTGAGCCTTTCTGAAACACTCTTTCTGTAGAAACTGCAATTGGACATTCTGAGCGCTAAGAGGCCTCTATTGGGAAAAATAATATCTTCAAATAAAAACTACACAGAAGCATTGTGTGAAACTTATTTCTGATATGTTCATTAAGCTAACAGAGTTAAACCATACTTTTGATTGCGCAGTTCTGAACACTCTTTCTGTAGAAAACGCAAGTGGACATTCGGAGCGCTAAGAGGGTAATAGTGGAAAAAGGAATATATTCAAATATAAACTACACAGTAGCATTCTGTGAAAATTCTTTCTGTTCTGTGCATTCAACTAACAGAGTTGAACCTTACTTTTGATAGAGCCGTTCTGAAACACTCTTTCTGCAGAAACTGCAATTGGACATGCTAAGCGCTAAGAGGCCTACATTGGGAAAAAGAATATCTTCAAATAAAAACTACACAGATGCATTCTGTGAAACTTATTTCTGATCTGTAAATTCAGTTAACAGAGATAAAACATATTTTTGATTGAGCAGTTATGAAACACTCTTTTTGTAGAAAATGCAAGTGGAGATTCGGAGCGCTAAGAGGGTAATAGTGGAAAAAGGAATGTCTTCAAATATAAACTACACAGAATCATTCCGTGAAACTTCTTTCTGATCTGTGCATTCAGCTAACAGAGTTAAACCATACTTTTGATTGAGCAGATCTGAACACTCTTTCTGTAGAAAATGCAACTGGACATTTGGAGCGCTAAGAGCGTAGTAGTGGAAAAAGGAATATAGTCAAATATAAACTACACAGAAGCATTCTGTGAAACTTCTTTCTGATCTGAGCATTCAGCTAACAGAGTTAAACCATACTTTTGATTGAGCAGTTTTGAAACACTCTGTCTGTAGAAAATGCAACTGGACATTCGTAGCGCTAAGTGGGTAATAGTGGAAAAAAGAATATGTTCAAATATAAACTACACAGAAACATTGTATGAATCTTCTTTCTGTTCTGTGCATTCAACTAACAGAGTTGAACCTTACTTTTGATTGAGCCGTTCTGAAACACGCTTTCTGTAGAAACTGCAATTGGACATTCTGAGCGCTAGGAGGCCTATATTGGGAAAAAGAATGTCTACAAATAAAAACTGCACAGAAGAATTGTGTGAAACTTCTTTCAGTTCTGTTTGTTCAACTAATGAGTTGAACCTTAGTTTTGATTGAGCCGTTCTGAAACACTCTTTCTGTAGAAAATGCAAGTGGAGATTCGGAGCGCTAAGAGGGTAATAGTGGAAAAAGGAATGTCTCCAAATATAAACTACACAGAATCATTCTGTGAAACTTCTTTCTGATCTGTGCATTCAGCTAACAGAGTAAAACCATACTTTTGATTGAGCAGATCTGAACACTCTTTCTGTAGAAAATGCAACTGGACATTTGGAGCGCTAAGAGAGTAGTAGTGGAAAAAGGAATATATTCAAATATAAACTACACAGAAGCATTCTGTGAAACTTCTTTCTGATCTGAGCATTCAGCTAACAGAGTTAAACCATACTTTTGATTGAGCAGTTTTGAAACACTCTGTCTGTAGAAAATGCAACTGGACATTCGTAGCGCTAAGTGGGTAATAGTGGAAAAAAGAATATGTTCAAATATAAACTACACAGAAGCATTGTATGAAACTTCTTTCTGTTCTGTGCATTCAACTAACAGAGTTGAACCTTACATTTGATTGAGCCTTTCTGAAACACTCTTTCTGTAGAAACTGCAATTGGACATTCTGAGCGCTAAGAGGCCTCTATTGGGAAAAATAATATCTTCAAATAAAAACTACACAGAAGCATTGTGTGAAACTTATTTCTGATATGTTCATTAAGCTAACAGAGTTAAACCATACTTTTGATTGCGCAGATCTGAACACTCTTTCTGTAGAAAACGCAAGTGGACATTCGGAGCGCTAAGAGGGTAATAGTGGAAAAAGGAATATATTCAAATATAAACTACACAGTAGCATTCTGTGAAAATTCTTTCTGTTCTGTGCATTCAACTAACAGAGTTGAACCTTACTTTTGATTGAGCCGTTCTGAAACACTCTTTCTGTAGAAACTGCAATTGGACATGCTAAGCGCTAAGAGGCATACATTGGGAAAAAGAATATCTTCAAATAAAAACTACACAGATGCATTCTGTGAAACTTATTTCTGATCTGTAAATTCAGTTAACAGAGATAAAACATATTTTTGATTGAGCAGTTATGAAACACTCTTTTTGTAGAAAATGCAAGTGGAGATTCGGAGCGCTAAGTGGGTAATAGTGGAAAAAGGAATGTCTTCAAATATAAACTACACAGAATCATTCGGTGAAACTTCTTTCTGATCTGTGCATTCAGTTAACAGAGTTAAAGCATACTTTTGATTGAGCAGATCTGAACACTCTTTCTGTAGAAAATGCAACAGGACATTTGGAGCGCTAAGAGCGTAGTAGTGGAAAAAGGAATATAGTCAAATATAAGCTACACAGAAGCATTCTGTGAAACTTCTTTCTGATCTGAGCATTCAGCTAACAGAGTTAAACCATACTATTGATTGAGCAGTTTTGAAACACTCTGTCTGTAGAAAATGCAACTGGACATTCGTAGCGCTAAGTGGGTAATAGTGGAAAAAAGAATATGTTCAAATATAAACTACACAGAAGCATTGTATGAAACTTCTTTCTGTTCTGCGCATTCAACTAACAGAGTTGAACCTTACTTTTGATTGAGCCTTTCTGAAACACTCTTTCTGTAGAAACTGCAATTGGACATTGTGAGCGCTAAGAGGCCTCTATTGGGAAAAATAATATCTTCAAATAAAAACTACACAGAAGCATTGTGTGAAACTTATTTCTGATATGTTCATTAAGCTAACAGAGTTAAACCATACTTTTGATTGCGCAGTTCTGAACACTCTTTCTGTAGAAAACGCAAGTGGACATTCGGAGCGCTAAGAGGGTAATAGTGGAAAAAGGAATATATTCAAATATAAACTACACAGTAGCATTCTGTGAAAATTCTTTCTGTTCTGTGCATTCAACTAACAGAGTTGAACCTTACTTTTGATTGAGCCGTTCTGAAACACTCTTTCTGCAGAAACTGCAATTGGACATGCTAAGCGCTAAGAGGCCTACATTGGGAAAAAGAATATCTTCAAATAAAAACTACACAGATGCATTCTGTGAAACTTATTTCTGATCTGTAAATTCAGTTAACAGAGATAAAACATATTTTTGATTGAGCAGTTATGAAACACTCTTTTTGTAGAAAATGCAAGTGGAGATTCGGAGCGCTAAGAGGGTAATAGTGGAAAAAGGAATGTCTTCAAATATAAACTACACAGAATCATTCCGTGAAACTTCTTTCTGATCTGTGCATTCAGCTAACAGAGTTAAACCATACTTTTGATTGAGCAGATCTGAACACTCTTTCTGTAGAAAATGCAACTGGACATTTGGAGCGCTAAGATCGTAGTAGTGGAAAAAGGAATATATTCAAATATAAACTACACAGAAGCATTCTGTGAAACTTCTTTCTGATCTGAGCATTCAGCTAACAGAGTTAAACCATACTTTTGATTGAGCAGTTTTGAAACACTCTGTCTGTAGAAAATGCAACTGGACATTCGTAGCGCTAAGTGGGTAATAGTGGAAAAAAGAATATGTTCAAATATAAACTACACAGAAGCATTGTATGAAACTTCTTTCTGTTCTGTGCATTCAACCAACAGAGTTGAACCTTACTTTTGATTGAGCCTTTCTGAAACACTCTTTCTGTAGAAACTGCAATTGGACATTCTGAGCGCTAAGAGGCCTCTATTGGGAAAAATAATATCTTCAAATAAAAACTACACAGAAGCATTGTGTGAAACTTATTTCTGATATGTTCATTAAGCTAACAGAGTTAAACCATACTTTTGATTGCGCAGTTCTGAACACTCTTTCTGTAGAAAACGCAAGTGGACATTCGGAGCGCTAAGAGGGTAATAGTGGAAAAAGGAATATATTCAAATATAAACTACACAGTAGCATTCTGTGAAAATTCTTTCTGTTCTGTGCATTCAACTAACAGAGTTGAACCTTACTTTTGATTGAGCCGTTCTGAAACCCTCTTTCTGTAGAAACTGCAATTGGACATGCTAAGCGCTAAGAGGCCTACATTGGGAAAAAGAATATCTTCAAATAAAAACTACACAGATGCATTCTGTGAAACTTATTTCTGATCTGTAAATTCAGTTAACAGAGATAAAATATATTTTTGATTGAGCAGTTATGAAACACTCTTTTTGTAGAAAATGCAAGTTGAGATTCGGAGCGCTAAGCGGGTAATAGTGGAAAAAGGAATGTCTTCAAATATAAACTACACAGAATCATTCCGTGAAACTTCTTTCTGATCTGTGCATTCAGCTAACGGAGTTAAACCATACTTTTGATTGAGCAGATCTGAACACTCTTTCTGTAGAAAATGAAACTGGACATTTGGAGCGCTAAGATCGTAGTAGTGGAAAAAGGAATATATTCAAATATAAACTACACAGAAGCATTCTGTGAAACTTCTTTCTGATCTGAGCATTCAGCTAACAGAGTTAAACCATACTTTTGATTGAGCAGTTTTGAAACACTCTGTCTGTAGGAAATGCAACTGGACATTCGTAGCGCTAAGTGGGTAATAGTGGAAAAAAGAATATGTTCAAATATAAACTACACAGAAGCATTGTATGAAACTTCTTTCTGTTCTGTGCATTCAACTAACAGAGTTGAACCTTACTTTTGATTGAGCCGTTCTGAAACACGCTTTCTGTAGAAACTGCAATTGGACATTCTGAGCGCTAGGAGGCCTATATTGGGAAAAAGAATGTCTACAAATAAAAACTGCACAGAAGAATTGTGTGAAACTTCTTTCATTTCTGTTTGTTCAACTAAAAGAGTTGAACCTTAGTTTTGATTGAGCCGTTCTGAAACACTCTTTCTGTAGAAAATGCAAGTGGAGATTCGGAGCGCTAAGAGGGTAATAGTGGAAAAAGGTATGTCTCCAAATATAAACTACACAGAATCATTCTGTGAAACTTCTTTCTGATCTGTGCATTCAGCTAACAGAGTTAAACCATAATTTGATTGAGCAGATCTGAACAATGTTTCTGTAGAAAATGCAACTGGACATTTGGAGCGCTAAGAGAGTAGTAGTGGAAAAAGGAATATATTCAAATATAAACTACACAGAAGCATTCTGTGAAACTTCTTTCTGATCTGAGCATTCAGCTAACAGAGTTAAACCATACTTTTTATTGAGCAGTTTTGAAACACTCTGTCTGTAGAAAATGCAACTGGACATTCGTAGCGCTAAGTGGGTAATAGTGGAAAAAAGAATATGTTCAAATATAAACTACACAGAAGCATTGTATGAAACTTATTTCTGTTCTGCGCATTCAACTAACAGAGTTGAACCTTACTTTTGATTGAGCCTTTCTGAAACACTCTTTCTGTAGAAACTGCAATTGGACATTCTGAGCGCTAAGAGGCCTATATTGGGAAAAATAATATCTTCAAATAAAAACTACACAGAAGCATTGTGTGAAACTTATTTCTGATATGTTCATTAAGCTAACAGAGTTAAACCATACTTTTGATTGCGCAGTTCTGAACACTCTTTCTGTAGAAAACGCAAGTGGACATTCGGAGCGCTAAGAGGGTAATAGTGGAAAAAGGAATATATTCAAATATAAACTACACAGTAGCATTCTGTGAAAATTCTTTCTGTTCTGTGCATTCAACTAACAGAGTTGAACCTTACTTTTGATTGAGCCGTTCTGAAACACTCTTTCTGTAGAAACTGCAATTGGACATGCTAAGCGCTAAGAGGCCTACATTGGGAAAAAGAATATCTTCAAATAAAAACTACACAGATGCATTCTGTGAAACTTATTTCTGATCTGTAAATTCAGTTAACCGAGATAAAACATATTTTTGATTGAGCAGTTATGAAACACTCTTTTTGTAGAAAATGCAAGTGGAGATTCGGAGCGCTAAGAGGTTAATAGTGGAAAAAGGAATGTCTTCAAATATAAACTACACAGAATCATTCGGTGAAACTTCTTTCTGATCTGTGCATTCAGCTAACAGAGTTAAACCATACTTTTGATTGAGCAGTTTTGAAACACTCTTTCTGTAGAAAATGCAACTGGACATTCGTAGCGCTAAGTGGGTAATAGTGGAAAAAAGAATATGTTCAAATATAAACTACACAGAAGCATTGTATGAAACTTCTTTCTGTTCTGTGCATTCAACTAACAGAGTTGAACCTTACTTTTGATTGAGCCGTTCTGAAACACTCTTTCTGTAGAAACTGCAATTGGACATTCTGAGCGCAAAGAGGCCTATATTGGGAAAAAGAATGTCTACAAATAAAAACTACACAGAAGAATTGTGTGAAACTTCTTTCTGTTCTGTTTGTTCAACTAAAAGAGTTGAACCTTACATTTGATTGAGCCGTTCTGAAACACGCATTCTGTAGAAACTGCAATTGGAAATTCTGAGCGCTAGGATGCCTATATTGGGAAAAAGAATGTCTCCAAATAAAAACTGCACAGAAGAATTGTGTGAAACTTCTTTCAGTTCTGTTTGTTCAACTAAAAGAGTTGAACCTTAGTTTTGATTGAGCCGTTCTGAAACACTCTTTCTGTAGGAAATGCAAGTGGAGATTCGGAGCGCTAAAAGGGTAATAGTGGAAAAAGGAATGTCTCCAAATATAAACTACACAGAATCATTCTGTGAAACTTCTTTCTGATCTGTGCATTCAGCTAACAGAGTTAAACCATACTTTTGATTGAGCAGATCTGAACACTCTTTCTGTAGAAAATGCAACTGGACATTTGGAGCGCTAAGAGAGTAGTATTGGAAAAAGGAATATATTCAAATATAAACTACACAGAAGCATTCTGTGAAACTTCTTTCTGATCTGAGCATTCAGCTAACAAAGTTAAACCATACTTTTGATTGAGCAGTGTTGAAACACTCTGCTGTAGAAAATGCAAGTGGACATTCGGAGCGCAAAGAGGGTAATAGTGGAAAAAGGAATATATTCAAATATAAACTACACAGTAGCATTCTGTGAAAATTCTTTCTGTTCTGTGCATTCAACTAACAGAGTTGAACCTTACTTTTATTGAGCCGTTCTGAAACACTCTTTCTGTAGAAACTGCAATTGGACATGCTAAGCGCTAAGAGGCCTACATTGGGAAAAAGGATATCTTCAAATAAAAACTACACAGATGCATTCTGTGAAACTTATTTCGGATCTGTAAATTCAGTTAACAGAGATAAAACATATTTTTGATTGAGCAGTTATGAAACACTCTTTTTGTAGAAAATGCAAGTGGAGATTCGGAGCGCTAAGTGGGTAATAGTGGAAAAAGGAATGTCTTCAAATATAAACTACACAGAATCATTCGGTGAAACTTCTTTCTGATCTGTGCATTCAGCTAACAGAGTTAAACCATACTTTTGATTGAGCAGATCTGAACACTCTTTCTGTAGAAAATGCAACTGGACATTTGGAGCACTAAGAGAGTAGTAGTGGAAAAAGGAATATATTCAAATATAAACTACACAGAAGCATTCTGTGAAACTTCTTTCTGATCTGAGCATTCAGCTAACAGAGTAAAACCATACTTTTGATTGAGCAGTTTTGAAACACTCTGTCTGTAGAAAATGCAACTGGACATTCGTAGCGCTAAGTGGGTAATAGTGGAAAAAAGAATATGTTCAAATATAAACTACACAGAAGCATTGTATGAAACTTCTTTCTGTTCTGTGCATTCAACTAACAGAGTTGAACCTTACTTTTGATTGAGCCTTTCTGAAACACTCTTTGTGTAGAAACTGCAATTGGACATTCTGAGCGCTAAGAGGCCTATATTGGGAAAAATAATATCTTCAAATAAAAACTACACAGAAGCATTGTGTGAAACTTATTTCTGATATGTTCATTAAGCTAACTGAGTTAAACCATACTTTTGATTGCGCAGTTCTGAACACTCTTTCTGTAGAAAACGCAAGTGGACATTCGGAGCGCTAAGAGGGTAATAGTGGAAAAAGGAATATATTCAAATATAAACTACACAGTAGCATTCTGTGAAAATTCTTTCTGTTCTGTGCATTCAACTAACAGAGTTGAACCTTACTTTTGATTGAGCCGTTCTGAAACACTCTTTCTGTAGAAACTGCAATTGGACATGCTAAGCGCTAAGAGGCCTACATTGGGAAAAAGAATATCTTCAAATAAAAACTACACAGATGCATTCTGTGAAACTTATTTCTGATCTGTAAATTCAGTTAACCGAGATAAAACATATTTTTGATTGAGCAGTTATGAAACACTCTTTTTGTAGAAAATGCAAGTGGAGATTCGGAGCGCTAAGAGGTTAATAGTGGAAAACGGAATGTCTTCAAATATAACCTACACAGAATCATTCGGTGAAACTTCTTTCTGATCTGTGCATTCAGCTAACAGAGTTAAACCATACTTTTGATTGAGCAGTTTTGAAACACTCTGTCTGTAGAAAATGCAACTGGACATTCGTAGCGCTAAGTGGGTAATAGTGGAAAAAAGAATATGTTCAAATATAAACTACACAGAAGCATTGTATGAAACTACTTTCTGTTCTGTGCATTCAACTAACAGAGTTGAACCTTACTTTTGATTGAGCCGTTCTGAAACACTCTTTCTGTAGAAACTGCAATTGGACATTCTGAGCGCAAAGAGGCCTATATTGGGAAAAAGAATGTCTACAAATAAAAACTACACAGAAGAATTGTGTGAAACTTCTTTCTGTTCTGTTTGTTCAACTAAAAGAGTTGAACCTTAGTTTTGATTGAGACGTTCTGAAACACTCTTTCTGTAGAAAATGCAAGTGGAGATTCGGAGCGCTAAGAGGGTAATAGTGGAAAAAGGAATGTCTCCAAATATAAACTACACAGAAAGATTCTGTGAAACTTCTTTCTGATCTGTGCATTCAGCTAACAGAGTTAAACCATACTTTTGATTGAGCAGATCTGAACACTCTTTCTGTAGAAAATGCAACTGGACATTTGGAGCGCTAAGAGAGTAGTAGTGGAAAAGGGAATATATTCAAATATAAACTACACAGAAGCATTCTGTGAAACTTCTTTCTGATCTGAGCATTCAGCTAACAGAGTTAAACCATACTTTTGATTGAGCAGTTTTGAAACACTCTGTCTGTAGAAAATGCAACTGGACATTCGTAGCGCTAAGTGGGTAATAGTGGAAAAAAGAATATATTCAAATATAAACTACACAGAAGCATTGTATGAAACTTCTTTCTGTTCTGCGCATTCAACTAACAGTGTTGAACCTTACTTTTGGTTGAGCCTTTCTGAAACACTCTTTCTGTAGAAACTGCAATTGGACATTCTGAGCGCTATGAGGCCTCTATTGGGAAAAAAAATATCTTCAAATAAAAACTACACAGAAGCATTGTGTGAAACTTATTTCTGATATGTTCGTTAAGCTAACAGAGTTAAACCATACTTTTGATTGCGCAGTTCTGAACACTCTTTCTGTAGAAAACGCAAGTGGACATTCGGAGCGCTAAGAGGGTAATAGTGGAAAAAGGAATATATTCAAATATAAACTACACAGTAGCATTCTGTGAAAATTCTTTCTATTCTATGCATTCAACTAACAGAGTTGAACCTTACTTTTGATTGAGCCGTTCTGAAACACTCTTTCTGTAGAAACTGCAATTGGACATGCTAAGCGCTAAGAGGCCTACATTGGGAAAAAGAATATCTTCAAATAAAAACTACACAGATGCATTCTGTGAAACTTATTTCTGATCTGTAAATTCAGTTAACAGAGATAAAACATATTTTTGATTGAGCAGTTATGAAACACTCTTTTTGTAGAAAATGCAAGTGGAGATTCGGAGCGCTAAGAGGGTAATAGTGGAAAAAGGAATGTCTTCAAATATCAACTACACAGAATCATTCCGTGAAACTTCTTTCTGATCTGTGCATTCAGCTAACAGAGTTAAACCATACTTTTGATTGAGCAGATGTGAACACTCTTTCTGTAGAAAATGCAACTGGACATTTGGAGCGCTAAGATCGTAGTAGTGGAAAAAGGAATATATTCAAATATAAACTACACAGAAGCATTCTGTGAAACTTCTTTCTGATCTGAGCATTCAGCTAACAGAGTTAAACCATACTTTTGATTGAGCAGATTTGAAACACTCTGTCTGTAGAAAATGCAACTGGACATTCATAGCGCTAAGTGGGTAATATTGGAAAAAACAATATGTTCAAATATAAACTACACAGAAGCATTGTATGAAACTTCTTTCTGTTCTGTGCATTCAACTTACAGAGTTGAACCTTACTTTTGATTGAGCCGTTCTGTAACACTCTTTCTGTAGAAACTGCAATTGGACATTCTCAGCGCTAGGAGGCCTATATTGGGAAAAAGAATGTCTACAAATAAAAACTGCACAGAAGAATTGTGTGAAACTTCTTTCAGTTCTGTTTGTTCAACTAAAAGAGTTGAAACTTAGTTTTGATTGAGCCGTTCTGAAACACTCTTTCTGTAGAAAATGCAAGTGGAGATTCGGAGCGCTAAGAGGGTAATAGTGGAAAAAGGAATGTCTCCAAATATAAACTACACAGAATCATTCTGTGAAACTTCTTTCTGATCTGTGCATTCAGCTAACAGAGTTAAACCATACTTTTGATTGAGCAGATCTGAACACTCTTTCTGTAGAAAATGCAACTGGACCTTTGGAGCGCTAAGAGAGTAGTAGTGGAAAAAGGAATATATTCAAATATAAACTACACAGAAGCATTCTGTGAAACTTCTTTCTGATCTGAGCATTCAGCTAACAAAGTTAAACCATACTTTTGATTGAGCAGTGTTGAAACACTCTGTCTGTAGAAAATGCAACTGGACATTCGTAGCGCTAATTGGGTAATAGTGGAAAAAAGATTATGTTCAAATATAAACTACACAGAAGCATTGTATGAAACTTCTTTCTGTTCTGTGCATTCAACTAACAGAGTTGAACCTTACTTTTGATTGAGCCTTTCTGAAACACTCTTTCTGTAGAAACTGCAATTGGACATTCTGAGCGCTAAGAGGCCTCTATTGGGAAAAATAATATCTTCAAATAAAAACTACACAGAAGCATTGTGTGAAAGTTATTTCTGATATGTTCATTAAGCTAACAGAGTTAAACAATACTTTTGATTGCGCAGTTCTGAACACTCTTTCTGTAGAAAATGCAAGTGGACATTCGGAGCGCTAAGAGGGTAATAGTGGAAAAAGGAATATATTCAAATATAAACTACACAGAAGCATTCTGTGAAACTTCTTTCTGATCTGAGCATTCAGCTAACAGAGTTAAACCATACTTTTGATTGAGCAGTTTTGAAACACTCTGTCTGTAGTAAATGCAACTGGACATTCGTAGCGCTAAGTGGGTAACAGTGGAAAAAAGAATATGTTCAAATATAAACTACACAGAAGCATTGTATGAAACTTCTTTCTGTTCTGTGCATTCAACTAACAGAGTTGAACCTTACTTTTGATTGAGCCGTTCTGAAAAACTCTTTCTGTAGAAAGTGCAATTGGACATTCTGAGCGCTAAGAGGCCTATATTGGGAAAAAGAATGTCTACAAATAAAAACTACACAGAAGAATTGTGTGAAACTTCTTTCTGTTCTGTTTGTTCAACTAAAAGAGATGAACCTTAGTTTTGATTGAGCCGTTCTGAAACACTCTTTCTGTAGAAAATGCAAGTGGAGATTCGGAGCGCTAAGAGGGTAATAGTGGAAAAAGGAATGTCTCCAAATATAAACTACACAGAATCATTCTGTGAAACTTTTTTCTGATCTGTGCATTCAGCTAACAGAGTTAAACCATACTTTTGATTGAGCAGATCTGAACACTCTTTCTGTAGAAAATGCAACTGGACATTTGGAGCGCTAAGAGATTAGTAGTGGAAAAAGGAATATATTCAAATATAAACTACACAGAAGCATTCTGTGAAACTTCTTTCTGATCTGAGCATTCAGGTAACAGAGTTAAACCATACTTTTGATTGAGCAGTTTTGAAACACTCTGTCTGTAGAAAATGCAACTGGACATTCGTAGCGCTAAGTGGGTAATAGTGGAAAAAAGAATATGTTCAAATATAAACTACACAGAAGCATTGTATGAAACTACTTTCTGTTCTGTGCATTCAACTAACAGAGTTGAACCTTACTTTTGATTGAGCCTTTCTGAAACACTCTTTCTGTAGAAACTGCAATTGGACATTCTGAGCGCTAAGAGGCCTATTTTGGGAAAAATAATATCTTCAAATAAAAACTACACAGAAGCATTGTGTGAAACTTATTTCTGATATGTTCATTAAGCTAACAGAGTTAAACCATACTTTTGATTGCGCAGTTCTGAACACTCTTTCTGTAGAAAATGCAAGTGGACATTCGGAGCGCTAAGAGGGTAATAGTGGAAAAAGGAATATATTCAAATATAAACTACACAGTAGCATTCTGTGAAAAAGCTTTCTGTTCTGTGCATTCAACTAACAGAGTTGAACCTTACTTTTGATTGAGCCGTTCTGAAACACTCTTTCTGTAGAAACTGCAATTGGACATGCTAAGCGCTAAGAGGCCTACATTGAGAAAAAGAATATCTTCAAATAAAAACTACACAGATGCATTCTGTGAAACTTAATTCTGATCTGTAAATTCAGTTAACAGAGATAAAACATATTTTTGATTGAGCAGTTATGAAACACTCTTTTTGTAGAAAATGCAAGTGGAGATTCGGAGCGCTAAGAGGGTAATAGTGGAAAAAGGAATGTCTTCAAATATAAACTACACAGAATCATTCGGTGAAACTTCTTTCTGATCTGTGCATTCAGCTAACAGAGTTAAACCATACTTTTGATTGAGCAGATCTGAACACTCTTTCTGTAGAAAATGCAACTGGACATTTTGAGCGCTAAGAGAGTAGTAGTGGAAAAAGGAATATATTCAAATATAAACTACACAGAAGCATTCTGTGAAACTTCTTTCTGATCTGAGCATTCAGCTAACAGAGTTAAACCATACTTTTGATTGAGCAGTTTTGAAACACTCTGTCTGTAGTAAATGCAACTGGACATTCGTAGCGCTAAGTGGGTAATAGTGGAAAAAAGAATATGTTCAAATATAAACTACAAAGAAGCATTGTATGAAACTTCTTTCTGTTCTGTGCATTCAACTAACAGAGTTGAACCTTACTTTTGATTGAGCCGTTCTGAAACACTCTTTCTGTAGAAACTGCAATTGGACATTCTGAGCGCTAAGAGGCCTATATTGGGAAAAAGAATGTCTACAAATAAAAACTACACAGAAGAATTGTGTGAAACTTCTTTCTGTTCTGTTTGTTCAACTAAAAGAGTTGAACCTTAGTTTTGATTGAGACGTTCTGAAACACTCTTTCTGTAGAAAATGCAAGTGGAGATTCGGAGCGCTAAGAGGGTAATAGTGGAAAAAGGAATGTCTCCAAATATAAACTACACAGAATCATTCTGTGAAATTTCTTTCTGATCTGTGCATTCAGCTAACAGAGTTAAACCATACTTTTGATTGAGCAGATCTGAACACTCTTTCTGTAGAAAATGCAACTGGACATTTGGAGCGCTAAGAGAGTAGTAGTGGAAAAAGGAATATATTCAAATATAAACTACACAGAAGCATTCTGTGAAACTTCTTTCTGATCTGAGCATTCAGCTAACAGAGTTAAACCATACTTTTGATTGAGCAGTTTTGAAACACTCTGTCTGTAGAAAATGCAACTGGACATTCGTAGCGCTAAGTGGGTAATAGTGGAAAAAAGAATATGTTCAAATATAAACTACACAGAAGCATTGTATGAAACTTCTTTCTGTTCTGTGCATTCAACTAACAGAGTTGAACCTTACTTTTGATTGAGCCTTTCTGAGACACTCTTTCTGTAGAAACTGCAATTGGACATTCTGAGCGCTAAGAGGCCTCTATTGGGAAAAATAATATCTTCAAATAAAAACTACACAGAAGCATTGTGTGAAACTTATTTCTGATATGTTCATTAAGCTAACAGAGTTAAACCGTACTTTTGATTGCGCAGTTCTGAACACTCTTTCTGTAGAAAATGCAAGTGGACATTCGGAGCGCTAAGAGGGTAATAGTGGAAAAAGGAATATATTCAAATATAAACTACACAGTAGCATTCTGTGAAAATTCTTTCTGTTCTGTGCATTCAACTAACAGAGTTGAACCTTACTTTTGATTGAGCCGTTCTGAAACACTCTCTCTGTAGAAACTGCAATTGGACATGCTAAGCGCTAAGAGGCCTACATTGGGAAAAAGAATATCTTCAAATAAAAACTACACAGATGCATTCTGTGAAACTTATTTCTGATCTGTAAATTCAGTTAACAGAGATAAAACATATTTTTGATTGAGCAGTTATGAAACACTCTTTTTGTAGAAACTGCAAGTGGAGATTCGGAGCGCTAAGAGGGTAATAGTGGAAAAAGGAATGTCTTCAAATATAAACTACACAGAATCATTCGGTGAAACTTCTTTCTGATCTGTGCATTCAGCTAACAGAGTTAAACCATACTTTTGATTGAGCAGATCTGAACACTCTTTCTGTAGAAAATGCAACTGGACATTTGGAGCGCTAAGAGCGTAGTAGTGGAAAAAGGAATATAGTCAAATATAAACTACACAGAAGCATTCTGTGAAACTTCTTTCTGATCTGAGCATTCAGCTAACAGAGTTAAACCATACTTTTGATTGAGCAGTTTTGAAACACTCTGTCTGTAGAAAATGCAACTGGACATTCGTAGCGCTAAGTGGGTAATAGTGGAAAAAAGAATATGTTCAAATATAAACTACAAAGAAGCATTGTATGAAACTTCTTTCTGTTCTGTGCATTCAACTAACAGAGTTGAACCTTACTTTTGATTGAGCCGTTCTGAAACACTCTTTCTGTAGAAACTGCAATTGGACATTCTGAGCGCAAAGAGGCCTATATTGGGAAAAAGAATGTCTACAAATAAAAACTACACAGAAGAATTGTGTGAAACTTCTTTCTGTTCTGTTTGTTCAACTAAAAGAGTTGAACCTTAGTTTTGATTGAGACGTTCTGAAACACTCTTTCTGTAGAAAATGCAAGTGGAGATTCGGAGCGCTAAGAGGGTAATAGTGGAAAAAGGAAAGTCTCCAAATATAAACTAGACAGAATCATTCTGTGAAACTTCTTTCTGATCTGTGCATTCAGCTAACAGAGTTAAACCGTACTTTTGATTGAGCAGATCTGAACACTCTTTCTGTAGGAAATGCAACTGGACATTTGGAGCTCTAAGAGAGTAGTAGTGGAAAAAGGAATATATTCAAATATAAACTACACAGAAGCATTCTGTGAAACTTCTTTCTGATCTGAGCATTCAGCTAACAGAGTTAAACCATACTTTTGATTGAGCAGTTTTGAAACACTCTGTCTGTAGAAAATGCAACTGGACATTCGTAGCGCTAAGTGGGTAATAGTGGAAAAAAGAATATGTTCAAATATAAACTACACAGAAGCATTGTATGAAACTTCTTTCTGTTCTGTGCATTCAACTAACAGAGTTGAACCTTACTTTTGATTGATCCTTTCTGAAACACTCTTTCTGTAGAAACTGCAATTGGACATTCTGAGCGCTAAGAGGCCTCTATTGGGAAAAATAATATCTTCAAATAAAAACTACACAGAAGCATTGTGTGAAACTTATTTCTGATATGTTCATTAAGCTAACAGAGTTAAACCATACTTTTGATTGCGCAGTTCTGAACACTCTTTCTGTAGAAAACGCAAGTGGACATTCGGAGCGCTAAGAGGGTAATAGTGGAAAAAGGAATATATTCAAATATAAACTACACAGTAGCATTCTGTGAAAATTCTTTCTGTTCTGTGCATTCAACTAACAGAGTTGAACCTTACTTTTGATTGAGCCGTTCTGAAACACTCTCTCTGTAGAAACTGCAATTGGACTTGCTAAGCGCTAAGAGGCCTACATTGGGAAAAAGAATATCTTCAAATAAAAACTACACAGATGCATTCTGTGAAACTTATTTCTGATCTGTAAATTCAGTTAACAGAGATAAAACATATTTTTGATTGAGCAGTTATGAAACACTCTTTTTGTAGAAACTGCAAGTGGAGATTCGGAGCGCTAAGAGGGTAATAGTGGAAAAAGGAATGTCTTCAAATATAAACTACACAGAATCATTCGGTGAAACTTCTTTCTGATCTGTGCATTCAGCTAAGAGAGTTAAACCATACTTTTGATTGAGCAGATCTGAACACTCTTTCTGTAGAAAATGCAACTGGACATTAGGAGCGCTAAGAGCGCAGTAGTGGAAAAAGGAATATAGTCAAATATAAACTACACAGAAGCATTCTGTGAAACTTCTTTCTGATCTGAGCATTCAGCTAACAGAGTTAAACCATACTTTTGATTGAGCAGTTTTGAAACACTCTGTCTGTAGAAAATGCAACTGGACATTCGTAGCGCTAAGTGGGTAAGAGTGGAAAAAAGAATATGTTCAAATATAAACTACACAGAAGCATTGTATGAAACTTCTTTCTGTTCTGTGCATTCAACTAACTGAGTTGAACCTTACTTTTGATTGAGCCGTTCTGAAACACTCTTTCTGTAGAAACTGCAATTGGACATTCTGAGCGCAAAGAGGCCTATATTGGGAAAAAGAATGTCTACAAATAAAAACTACACAGAAGAATTGTGTGAAACTTATTTCTGTTCTGTTTGTTCAACTAAAAGAGTTGAAACTTAGTTTTGATTGAGACGTTCTGAAACACTCTTTCTGTAGAAAATGCAAGTGGAGATTCGGAGCGCTAAGAGGGTAATAGTGGAAAAAGGAAAGTCTCCAAATATAAACTAGACAGAATCATTCTGTGAAACTTCTTTCTGATCTGTGCATTCAGCTAACAGAGTTAAACCGTACTTTTGATTGAGCAGATCTGAACACTCTTTCTGTAGGAAATGCAACTGGACATTTGGAGCGCTAAGAGAGTAGTAGTGGAAAAAGGAATATATTCAAATATAAACTACACAGAAGCATTCTGTGAAACTTCTTTCTGATCTGAGCATTCAGCTAACGGAGTTAAACCATACTTTTGATTGAGCAGTTTTGAAACACTCTGTCTGTAGAAAATGCAACTGGACATTCGTAGCGCTAAGTGGGTAATAGTGGAAAAAAGAATATGTTCAAATATAAACTACACAGAAGCATTGTATGAAACTTCTTTCTGTTCTGTGCATTCAACTAACAGAGTTGAACCTTACTTTTGATTGATCCTTTCTGAGACACTCTTTCTGTAGAAACTGCAATTGGACATTCTGAGCGCTAAGAGGCCTCTATTGGGAAAAATAATATCTTCAAATAAAAACTACACAGAAGCATTGTGTGAAACTTATTTCTGATATGTTCATTAAGCTAACAGAGTTAAACCATACTTTTGATTGCGCAGTTCTGAACACTCTTTCTGTAGATAATGCAAGTGGACATTCGGAGCGCTAAGAGGGTAATAGTGGAAAAAGGAATATATTCAAATATAAACTACACAGTAGCATTCTGTGAAAATTCTTTCTGTTCTGTGCATTCAACTAACAGAGTTGAACCTTACTTTTGATTGAGCCGTTCTGAAACACTCTTTCTGTGGAAACTGCAATTGGACATGCTAAGCGCTAAGAGGCCTACATTGGGAAAAAGAATATCTTCAAATAAAAACTACACAGATGCATTCTGTGAAACTTATTTCGGATCTGTAAATTCAGTTAACAGAGATAAATCATATTTTTGATTGAGCAGTTATGAAACACTCTTTTTGTAGAAAATGCAAGTGGAGATTCGGAGCGCTAAGAGGGTAATAGTGGAAAAAGGAATGTCTTCAAATATAAACTACACAGAATCATTCGATGAAACTTCTTTCTGATCTGTGCATTCAGCTAAGAGAGTTAAACCATACTTTTGATTGAGCAGATCTGAACACTCTTTCTGTAGAAAATGCAACTGGACATTTGGAGCGCTAAGAGCGTAGTAGTGGAAAAAGGAATATATTCAAATATAAACTACACAGAAGCACTCTGTGAAACTTCTTTCTGATCTGAGCATTCAGCTAACAGAGTTAAACCATACTTTTGATTGAGCAGTTTTGAAACACTCTGTCTGTAGTAAATGCAACTGGACATTCGTAGCGCTAAGTGGGTAATAGTGGAAAAAAGAATATGTTCAAATATAAACTACACAGAAGCATTGTATGAAACTTCTTTCTGTTCTGTGCATTCAACTAACAGAGTTGAACCTTACTTTTGATTGAGCCGTTCTGAAACACTCTTTCTGTAGAAACTGCAATTGGACATTCTGAGCGCTAAGAGGCCTATATTGGGAAAAAGAATGTCTACAAATAAAAACTACACAGAAGAATTGTGTGAAACTTCTTTCTGTTCTGTTTGTTCAACTAAAAGAGCTGAACCTTAGTTTTGATTGAGCCGTTCTGAAACACTCTTTCTGTAGAAAATGCAAGTGGAGATTCGGAGCGCTAAGAGGGTAATAGTGGAAAAAGGAATGTCTCCAAATATAAACTACACAGAATCATTCTGTGAAACTTCTTTCTGATCTGTGCATTCAGCTAACAGAGTTAAACCATACTTTTGATTGAGCAGATCTGAACACTCTTTCTGTAGAAAATGCAACTGGACATTTGGAGCGCTAAGAGAGTAGTAGTGGAAAAAGGAATATATTCAAATATAAACTACACAGAAGCATTCTGTGAAACTTCTTTCTGATCTGAGCATTCAGCTAACAGAGTTAAACCATACTTTTGATTGAGCAGTTTTGAAACACTCTGTCTGTAGAAAATGCAACTGGACATTCGTAGCGCTAAGTGGGTAATAGTGGAAAAAAGAATATGTTCAAATATAAACTACACAGAAGCATTGTATGAAACTTCTTTCTGTTCTGTGCATTCAACTAACAGAGTTGAACCTTACTTTTGATTGATCCTTTCTGAAACACTCTTTCTGTAGAAACTGCAATTGGACATTCTGAGCGCTAAGAGGACTCTATTGGGAAAAATAATATCTTCAAATAAAAACTACACAGAAGCATTGTGTGAAACTTATTTCTGATATGTTCATTAAGCTAACAGAGTTAAACCATACTTTTGATTGCGCAGTTCTGAACACTCTTTCTGTAGAAAACGCAAGTGGACATTCGGAGCGCTAAGAGGGTAATAGTGGAAAAAGGAATATATTCAAATATAAACAACACAGTAGCATTCTGTGAAAATTCTTTCTGTTCTGTGCATTCAACTAACAGAGTTGAACCTTACTTTTGATTGAGCCGTTCTGAAACACTCTCTCTGTAGAAACTGCAATTGGACATGCTAAGCGCTAAGAGGCCTACATTGGGAAAAAGAATATCTTCAAATAAAAACTACACAGATGCATTCTGTGAAACTTATTTCTGATCTGTAAATTCAGTTAACAGAGATAAAACATATTTTTGATTGAGCAGTTATGAAACACTCTTTTTGTAGAAACTGCAAGTGGAGATTCGGAGCGCTAAGAGGGTAATAGTGGAAAAAGGAATGTCTTCAAATATAAACTACACAGAATCATTCGGTGAAACTTCTTTCTGATCTGTGCATTCAGCTAACAGAGTTAAACCATACTTTTGATTGAGCAGATCTGAACACTCTTTCTGTAGAAAATGCAACTGGACATTTGGAGCGCTAAGAGCGTAGTAGTGGAAAAAGGAATATAGTCAAATATAAACTACACAGAAGCATTCTGTGAAACTTCTTTCTGATCTGAGCATTCAGCTAACAGAGTTAAACCATACTTTTGATTGAGCAGTTTTGAAACACTCTGTCTGTAGAAAATGCAACTGGACATTCGTAGCGCTAAGTGGGTAATAGTGGAAAAAAGAATATGTTCAAATATAAACTACAAAGAAGCATTGTATGAAACTTCTTTCTGTTCTGTGCATTCAACTAACAGAGTTGAACCTTACTTTTGATTGAGCCGTTCTGAAACACTCTTTCTGTAGAAACTGCAATTGGACATTCTGAGCGCAAAGAGGCCTATATTGGGAAAAAGAATGTCTACAAATAAAAACTACACAGAAGAATTGTGTGAAACTTCTTTCTGTTCTGTTTGTTCAACTAAAAGAGTTGAACCTTAGTTTTGATTGAGACGTTCTGAAACACTCTTTCTGTAGAAAATGCAAGTGGAGATTCGGAGCGCTAAGAGGGTAATAGTGGAAAAAGGAAAGTCTCCAAATATAAACTAGACAGAATCATTCTGTGAAACTTCTTTCTGATCTGTGCATTCAGCTAACAGAGTTAAACCGTACTTTTGATTGAGCAGATCTGAACACTCTTTCTGTAGGAAATGCAACTGGACATTTGGAGCTCTAAGAGAGTAGTAGTGGAAAAAGGAATATATTCAAATATAAACTACACAGAAGCATTCTGTGAAACTTCTTTCTGATCTGAGCATTCAGCTAACAGAGTTAAACCATACTTTTGATTGAGCAGTTTTGAAACACTCTGTCTGTAGAAAATGCAACTGGACATTCGTAGCGCTAAGTGGGTAATAGTGGAAAAAAGAATATGTTCAAATATAAACTACACAGAAGCATTGTATGAAACTTCTTTCTGTTCTGTGCATTCAACTAACAGAGTTGAACCTTACTTTTGATTGATCCTTTCTGAAACACTCTTTCTGTAGAAACTGCAATTGGACATTCTGAGCGCTAAGAGGCCTCTATTGGGAAAAATAATATCTTCAAATAAAAACTACACAGAAGCATTGTGTGAAACTTATTTCTGATATGTTCATTAAGCTAACAGAGTTAAACCATACTTTTGATTGCGCAGTTCTGAACACTCTTTCTGTAGAAAACGCAAGTGGACATTCGGAGCGCTAAGAGGGTAATAGTGGAAAAAGGAATATATTCAAATATAAACTACACAGTAGCATTCTGTGAAAATTCTTTCTGTTCTGTGCATTCAACTAACAGAGTTGAACCTTACTTTTGATTGAGCCGTTCTGAAACACTCTCTCTGTAGAAACTGCAATTGGACTTGCTAAGCGCTAAGAGGCCTACATTGGGAAAAAGAATATCTTCAAATAAAAACTACACAGATGCATTCTGTGAAACTTATTTCTGATCTGTAAATTCAGTTAACAGAGATAAAACATATTTTTGATTGAGCAGTTATGAAACACTCTTTTTGTAGAAACTGCAAGTGGAGATTCGGAGCGCTAAGAGGGTAATAGTGGAAAAAGGAATGTCTTCAAATATAAACTACACAGAATCATTCGGTGAAACTTCTTTCTGATCTGTGCATTCAGCTAAGAGAGTTAAACCATACTTTTGATTGAGCAGATCTGAACACTCTTTCTGTAGAAAATGCAACTGGACATTAGGAGCGCTAAGAGCGCAGTAGTGGAAAAAGGAATATAGTCAAATATAAACTACACAGAAGCATTCTGTGAAACTTCTTTCTGATCTGAGCATTCAGCTAACAGAGTTAAACCATACTTTTGATTGAGCAGTTTTGAAACACTCTGTCTGTAGAAAATGCAACTGGACATTCGTAGCGCTAAGTGGGTAAGAGTGGAAAAAAGAATATGTTCAAATATAAACTACACAGAAGCATTGTATGAAACTTCTTTCTGTTCTGTGCATTCAACTAACTGAGTTGAACCTTACTTTTGATTGAGCCGTTCTGAAACACTCTTTCTGTAGAAACTGCAATTGGACATTCTGAGCGCAAAGAGGCCTATATTGGGAAAAAGAATGTCTACAAATAAAAACTACACAGAAGAATTGTGTGAAACTTATTTCTGTTCTGTTTGTTCAACTAAAAGAGTTGAAACTTAGTTTTGATTGAGACGTTCTGAAACACTCTTTCTGTAGAAAATGCAAGTGGAGATTCGGAGCGCTAAGAGGGTAATAGTGGAAAAAGGAAAGTCTCCAAATATAAACTAGACAGAATCATTCTGTGAAACTTCTTTCTGATCTGTGCATTCAGCTAACAGAGTTAAACCGTACTTTTGATTGAGCAGATCTGAACACTCTTTCTGTAGGAAATGCAACTGGACATTTGGAGCGCTAAGAGAGTAGTAGTGGAAAAAGGAATATATTCAAATATAAACTACACAGAATCATTCTGTGAAACTTCTTTCTGATCTGAGCATTCAGCTAACGGAGTTAAACCATACTTTTGATTGAGCAGTTTTGAAACACTCTGTCTGTAGAAAATGCAACTGGACATTCGTAGCGCTAAGTGGGTAATAGTGGAAAAAAGAATATGTTCAAATATAAACTACACAGAAGCATTGTATGAAACTTCTTTCTGTTCTGTGCATTCAACTAACAGAGTTGAACCTTACTTTTGATTGATCCTTTCTGAGACACTCTTTCTGTAGAAACTGCAATTGGACATTCTGAGCGCTAAGAGGCCTCTATTGGGAAAAATAATATCTTCAAATAAAAACTACACAGAAGCATTGTGTGAAACTTATTTCTGATATGTTCATTAAGCTAACAGAGTTAAACCATACTTTGATTGCGCAGTTCTGAACACTCTTTCTGTAGATAATGCAAGTGGACATTCGGAGCGCTAAGAGGGTAATAGTGGAAAAAGGAATATATTCAAATATAAACTACACAGTAGCATTCTGTGAAAATTCTTTCTGTTCTGTGCATTCAACTAACAGAGTTGAACCTTACTTTTGATTGAGCCGTTCTGAAACACTCTTTCTGTGGAAACTGCAATTGGACATGCTAAGCGCTAAGAGGCCTACATTGGGAAAAAGAATATCTTCAAATAAAAACTACACAGATGCATTCTGTGAAACTTATTTCGGATCTGTAAATTCAGTTAACAGAGATAAATCATATTTTTGATTGAGCAGTTATGAAACACTCTTTTTGTAGAAAATGCAAGTGGAGATTCGGAGCGCTAAGAGGGTAATAGTGGAAAAAGGAATGTCTTCAAATATAAACTACACAGAATCATTCGATGAAACTTCTTTCTGATCTGTGCATTCAGCTAAGAGAGTTAAACCATACTTTTGATTGAGCAGATCTGAACACTCTTTCTGTAGAAAATGCAACTGGACATTTGGAGCGCTAAGAGCGTAGTAGTGGAAAAAGGAATATATTCAAATATAAACTACACAGAAGCACTCTGTGAAACTTCTTTCTGATCTGAGCATTCAGCTAACAGAGTTAAACCATACTTTTGATTGAGCAGTTTTGAAACACTCTGTCTGTAGTAAATGCAACTGGACATTCGTAGCGCTAAGTGGGTAATAGTGGAAAAAAGAATATGTTCAAATATAAACTACACAGAAGCATTGTATGAAACTTCTTTCTGTTCTGTGCATTCAACTAACAGAGTTGAACCTTACTTTTGATTGAGCCGTTCTGAAACACTCTTTCTGTAGAAAGTGCAATTGGACATTCTGAGCGCTAAGAGGCCTATATTGGGAAAAAGAATGTCTACAAATAAAAACTACACAGAAGAATTGTGTGAAACTTCTTTCTGTTCTGTTTGTTCAACTAAAAGAGCTGAACCTTAGTTTTGATTGAGCCGTTCTGAAACACTCTTTCTGTAGAAAATGCAAGTGGAGATTCGGAGCGCTAAGAGGGTAATAGTGGAAAAAGGAATGTCTCCAAATATAAACTACACAGAATCATTCTGTGAAACTTCTTTCTGATCTGTGCATTCAGCTAACAGAGTTAAACCATACTTTTGATTGAGCAGATCTGAACACTCTTTCTGTAGAAAATGCAACTGGACATTTGGAGCGCTAAGAGAGTAGTAGTGGAAAAAGGAATATATTCAAATATAAACTACACAGAAGCATTCTGTGAAACTTCTTTCTGATCTGAGCATTCAGCTAACAGAGTTAAACCATACTTTTGATTGAGCAGTTTTGAAACACTCTGTCTGTAGAAAATGCAACTGGACATTCGTAGCGCTAAGTGGGTAATAGTGGAAAAAAGAATATGTTCAAATATAAACTACACAGAAGCATTGTATGAAACTTCTTTCTGTTCTGTGCATTCAACTAACAGAGTTGAACCTTACTTTTGATTGATCCTTTCTGAAACACTCTTTCTGTAGAAACTGCAATTGGACATTCTGAGCGCTAAGAGGACTCTATTGGGAAAAATAATATCTTCAAATAAAAACTACACAGAAGCATTGTGTGAAACTTATTTCTGATATGTTCATTAAGCTAACAGAGTTAAACCATACTTTTGATTGCGCAGTTCTGAACACTCTTTCTGTAGAAAACGCAAGTGGACATTCGGAGCGCTAAGAGGGTAATAGTGGAAAAAGGAATATATTCAAATATAAACAACACAGTAGCATTCTGTGAAAATTCTTTCTGTTCTGTGCATTCAACTAACAGAGTTGAACCTTACTTTGATTGAGCCGTTCTGAAACACTCTCTCTGTAGAAACTGCAATTGGACATGCTAAGCGCTAAGAGGCCTACATTGGGAAAAAGAATATCTTCAAATAAAAACTACACAGATGCATTCTGTGAAACTTATTTCTGATCTGTAAATTCAGTTAACAGAGATAAAACATATTTTTGATTGAGCAGTTATGAAACACTCTTTTTGTAGAAACTGCAAGTGGAGATTCGGAGCGCTAAGAGGGTAATAGTGGAAAAAGGAATGTCTTCAAATATAAACTACACAGAATCATTCGGTGAAACTTCTTTCTGATCTGTGCATTCAGCTAACAGAGATAACCATACTTTTGATTGAGCAGATCTGAACACTCTTTCTGTAGAAAATGCAACTGGACATTAGGAGCGCTAAGAGCGTAGTAGTGGAAAAAGGAATATAGTCAAATATAAACTACACAGAAGCATTCTGTGAAACTTCTTTCTGATCTGAGCATTCAGCTAACAGAGTTAAACCATACTTTTGATTGAGCAGTTTTGAAACACTCTGTCTGTAGAAAATGCAACTGGACATTCGTAGCGCTAAGTGGGTAATAGTGGAAAAAAAATATGTTCAAATATAAACTACACAGAAGCATTGTATGAAACTTCTTTCTGTTCTGTGCATTCAACTAACTGAGTTGAACCTTACTTTTGATTGAGCCGTTCTGAAACACTCTTTCTGTAGAAACTGCAATTGGACATTCTGAGCGCAAAGAGGCCTATATTGGGAAAAAGAATGTCTACAAATAAAAACTACACAGAAGAATTGTGTGAAACTTCTTTCTGTTCTGTTTGTTCAACTAAAAGAGTTGAACCTTAGTTTTGATTGAGACGTTCTGAAACACTCTTTCTGTAGAAAATGCAAGTGGAGATTCGGAGCGCTAAGAGGGTAATAGTGGAAAAAGGAAAGTCTCCAAATATAAACTAGACGGAATCATTCTGTGAAACTTCTTTCTGATCTGTGCATTCAGCTAACAGAGTTAAACCGTACTTTTGATTGAGCAGATCTGAACACTCTTTCTGTAGGAAATGCAACTGGACATTTGGAGCGCTAAGAGAGTAGTAGTGGAAAAAGGAATATAGTCAAATATAAACTACACAGAAGCATTCTGTGAAACTTCTTTCTGATCTGAGCATTCAGCTAACAGAGTTAAACCATACTTTTGATTGAGCAGTTTTGAAACACTCTGTCTGTAGAAAATGCAACTGGACATTCGTAGCGCTAAGTGGGTAATAGTGGAAAAAAGAATATGTTCAAATATAAACTACACAGAAGCATTGTATGAAACTTCTTTCTGTTCTGTGCATTCAACTAACAGAGTTGAACCTTACTTTTGATTGAGCCGTTCTGAAACACTCTTTCTGTAGAAACTGCAATTGGACATTCTGAGCGCTAAGAGGCCTATATTGGGAAAAAGAATGTCTACAAATAAAAACTACACAGAAGAATTGTGTGAAACTTCTTTCTGTTCTGTTTGTTCAACTAAAAGAGCTGAACCTTAGTTTTGATTGAGCCGTTCTGAAACACTCTTTCTGTAGAAAATGCAAGTGGAGATTCGGAGCGCTAAGAGGGTAATAGTGGAAAAAGGAATGTCTCCAAATATAAACTACACAGAATCATTCTGTGAAACTTCTTTCTGATCTGTGCATTCAGCTAACAGAGTTAAACCATACTTTTGATTGAGCAGATCTGAACACTCTTTCTGTAGAAAATGCAACTGGACATTTGGAGCGCTAAGAGAGTAGTAGTGGAAAAAGGAATATATTCAAATATAAACTACACAGAAGCATTCTGTGAAACTTCTTTCTGATCTGAGCATTCAGCTAACAGAGTTAAACCATACTTTTGATTGAGCAGTTTTGAAACACTCTGTCTGTAGAAAATGCAACTGGACATTCGTAGCGCTAAGTGGGTAATAGTGGAAAAAAGAATATGTTCAAATATAAACTACACAGAAGCATTGTATGAAACTTCTTTCTGTTCTGTGCATTCAACTAACAGAGTTGAACCTTACATTTGATTGATCCTTTCTGAAACACTCTTTCTGTAGAAACTGCAATTGGACATTCTGAGCGCTAAGAGGACTCTATTGGGAAAAAAAATATCTTCAAATAAAAACTACACAGAAGCATTGTGTGAAACTTATTTCTGATATGTTCATTAAGCTAACAGAGTTAAACCATACTTTTGATTGCGCAGTTCTGAACACTCTTTCTGCAGAAAACGCAAGTGGACATTCGGAGCGCTAAGAGGGTAATAGTGGAAAAAGGAATATATTCAAATATAAACTACACAGTAGCATTCTGTGAAAATTCTTTCTGTTCTGTGCATTCAACTAACAGAGTTGAACCTTACTTTTGATTGAGCCGTTCTGAAACACTCTCTCTGTAGAAACTGCAATTGGACATGCTAAGCGCTAAGAGGCCTACATTGGGAAAAAGAATATCTTCAAATAAAAACTACACAGATGCATTCTGTGAAACTTATTTCTGATCTGTAAATTCAGTTAACAGAGATAAAACATATTTTTGATTGAGCAGTTATGAAACACTCTTTTTGTAGAAACTGCAAGTGGAGATTCGGAGCGCTAAGAGGGTAATAGTGGAAAAAGGAATGTCTTCAAATATAAACTACACAGAATCATTCGGTGAAACTTCTTTCTGATCTGTGCATTCAGCTAACAGAGTTAAACCATACTTTTGATTGAGCAGATCTGAACACTCTTTCTGTAGAAAATGCAACTGGACATTTGGAGCGCTAAGAGCGTAGTAGTGGAAAAAGGAATATAGTCAAATATAAACTACACAGAAGCATTCTGTGAAACTTCTTTCTGATCTGAGCATTCAGCTAACAGAGTTA
The DNA here is from genome assembly GCF_028878055.3 of Symphalangus syndactylus. Lineage (NCBI taxonomy): Eukaryota > Metazoa > Chordata > Mammalia > Primates > Hylobatidae > Symphalangus > Symphalangus syndactylus. The sequence continues at coordinate 103,477,635 of NC_072439.2, forward strand.
AACCATACTTTTGATTGAGCAGTTTTGAAACACTCTGTCTGTAGAAAATGCAACTGGACATTCGTAGCGCTAAGTGGGTAATAGTGGAAAAAAGAATATGTTCAAATATAAACTACAAAGAAGCATTGTATGAAACTTCTTTCTGTTCTGTGCATTCAACTAACAGAGTTGAACCTTACTTTTGATTGAGCCGTTCTGAAACACTCTTTCTGTAGAAACTGCAATTGGACATTCTGAGCGCAAAGAGGCCTATATTGGGAAAAAGAATGTCTACAAATAAAAACTACACAGAAGAATTGTGTGAAACTTCTTTCTGTTCTGTTTGTTCAACTAAAAGAGTTGAACCTTAGTTTTGATTGAGACGTTCTGAAACACTCTTTCTGTAGAAAATGCAAGTGGAGATTCGGAGCGCTAAGAGGGTAATAGTGGAAAAAGGAAAGTCTCCAAATATAAACTAGACAGAATCATTCTGTGAAACTTCTTTCTGATCTGTGCATTCAGCTAACAGAGTTAAACCGTACTTTTGATTGAGCAGATCTGAACACTCTTTCTGTAGGAAATGCAACTGGACATTTGGAGCTCTAAGAGAGTAGTAGTGGAAAAAGGAATATATTCAAATATAAACTACACAGAAGCATTCTGTGAAACTTCTTTCTGATCTGAGCATTCAGCTAACAGAGTTAAACCATACTTTTGATTGAGCAGTTTTGAAACACTCTGTCTGTAGAAAATGCAACTGGACATTCGTAGCGCTAAGTGGGTAATAGTGGAAAAAAGAATATGTTCAAATATAAACTACACAGAAGCATTGTATGAAACTTCTTTCTGTTCTGTGCATTCAACTAACAGAGTTGAACCTTACTTTTGATTGATCCTTTCTGAAACACTCTTTCTGTAGAAACTGCAATTGGACATTCTGAGCGCTAAGAGGCCTCTATTGGGAAAAATAATATCTTCAAATAAAAACTACACAGAAGCATTGTGTGAAACTTATTTCTGATATGTTCATTAAGCTAACAGAGTTAAACCATACTTTTGATTGCGCAGTTCTGAACACTCTTTCTGTAGAAAACGCAAGTGGACATTCGGAGCGCTAAGAGGGTAATAGTGGAAAAAGGAATATATTCAAATATAAACTACACAGTAGCATTCTGTGAAAATTCTTTCTGTTCTGTGCATTCAACTAACAGAGTTGAACCTTACTTTTGATTGAGCCGTTCTGAAACACTCTCTCTGTAGAAACTGCAATTGGACTTGCTAAGCGCTAAGAGGCCTACATTGGGAAAAAGAATATCTTCAAATAAAAACTACACAGATGCATTCTGTGAAACTTATTTCTGATCTGTAAATTCAGTTAACAGAGATAAAACATATTTTTGATTGAGCAGTTATGAAACACTCTTTTTGTAGAAACTGCAAGTGGAGATTCGGAGCGCTAAGAGGGTAATAGTGGAAAAAGGAATGTCTTCAAATATAAACTACACAGAATCATTCGGTGAAACTTCTTTCTGATCTGTGCATTCAGCTAACAGAGTTAAACCATACTTTTGATTGAGCAGATCTGAACACTCTTTCTGTAGAAAATGCAACTGGACATTAGGAGCGCTAAGAGCGTAGTAGTGGAAAAAGGAATATAGTCAAATATAAACTACACAGAAGCATTCTGTGAAACTTCTTTCTGATCTGAGCATTCAGCTAACAGAGTTAAACCATACTTTTGATTGAGCAGTTTTGAAACACTCTGTCTGTAGAAAATGCAACTGGACATTCGTAGCGCTAAGTGGGTAATAGTGGAAAAAAGAATATGTTCAAATATAAACTACACAGAAGCATTGTATGAAACTTCTTTCTGTTCTGTGCATTCAACTAACTGAGTTGAACCTTACTTTTGATTGAGCCGTTCTGAAACACTCTTTCTGTAGAAACTGCAATTGGACATTCTGAGCGCAAAGAGGCCTATATTGGGAAAAAGAATGTCTACAAATAAAAACTACACAGAAGAATTGTGTGAAACTTATTTCTGTTCTGATTGTTCAACTAAAAGAGTTGAAACTTAGTTTTGATTGAGACGTTCTGAAACACTCTTTCTGTAGAAAATGCAAGTGGAGATTCGGAGCGCTAAGAGGGTAATAGTGGAAAAAGGAAAGTCTCCAAATATAAACTAGACAGAATCATTCTGTGAAACTTCTTTCTCATCTGTGCATTCAGCTAACAGAGTTAAACCGTACTTTTGATTGAGCAGATCTGAACACTCTTTCTGTAGGAAATGCAACTGGACATTTGGAGCGCTAAGAGAGTAGTAGTGGATAAAGGAATATATTCAAATATAAACTACACAGAAGCATTCTGTGAAACTTCTTTCTGATCTGAGCATTCAGCTAACGGAGTTAAACCATACTTTTGATTGAGCAGTTTTGAAACACTCTGTCTGTAGAAAATGCAACTGGACATTCGTAGCGCTAAGTGGGTAATAGTGGAAAAAAGAATATGTTCAAATATAAACTACACAGAAGCATTGTATGAAACTTCTTTCTGTTCTGTGCATTCAACTAACAGAGTTGAACCTTACTTTTGATTGATCCTTTCTGAAACACTCTTTCTGTAGAAACTGCAATTGGACATTCTGAGCGCTAAGAGGACTCTATTGGGAAAAATAATATCTTCAAATAAAAACTACACAGAAGCATTGTGTGAAACTTATTTCTGATATGTTCATTAAGCTAACAGAGTTAAACCATACTTTTGATTGCGCAGTTCTGAACACTCTTTCTGTAGAAAACGCAAGTGGACATTCGGAGCGCTAAGAGGGTAATAGTGGAAAAAGGAATATATTCAAATATAAACTACACAGTAGCATTCTGTGAAAATTTTTTCTGTTCTGTGCATTCAACTAACAGAGTTGAACCTTACTTTTGATTGAGCCGTTCTGAAACACTCTCTCTGTAGAAACTGCAATTGGACATGCTAAGCGCTAAGAGGCCTACATTGGGAAAAAGAATATCTTCAAATAAAAACTACACAGATGCATTCTGTGAAACTTATTTCTGATCTGTAAATTCAGTTAACAGAGATAAAACATATTTTTGATTGAGCAGTTATGAAACACTCTTTTTGTAGAAACTGCAAGTGGAGATTCGGAGCGCTAAGAGGGTAATAGTGGAAAAAGGAATGTCTTCAAATATAAACTACACAGAATCATTCGGTGAAACTTCTTTCTGATCTGTGCATTCAGCTAACAGAGTTAAACCATACTTTTGATTGAGCAGATCTGAACACTCTTTCTGTAGAAAATGCAACTGGACATTTGGAGCGCTAAGAGCGTAGTAGTGGAAAAAGTAATATAGTCAAATATAAACTACACAGAAGCATTCTGTGAAACTTCTTTCTGATCTGAGCATTCAGCTAACAGAGTTAAACCATACTTTTGATTGAGCAGTTTTGAAACACTCTGTCTGTAGAAAATGCAACTGGACATTCGTAGCGCTAAGTGGGTAATAGTGGAAAAAAGAATATGTTCAAATATAAACTACAAAGAAGCATTGTATGAAACTTCTTTCTGTTCTGTGCATTCAACTAACAGAGTTGAACCTTACTTTTGATTGAGCCGTTCTGAAACACTCTTTCTGTAGAAACTGCAATTGGACATTCTGAGCGCAAAGAGGCCTATATTGGGAAAAAGAATGTCTACAAATAAAAACTACACAGAAGAATTGTGTGAAACTTCTTTCTGTTCTGTTTGTTCAACTAAAAGAGTTGAACCTTAGTTTTGATTGAGACGTTCTGAAACACTCTTTCTGTAGAAAATGCAAGTGGAGATTCGGAGCGCTAAGAGGGTAATAGTGGAAAAAGGAATGTCTCCAAATATAAACTACACAGAATCATTCTGTGAAACTTCTTTCTGATCTGTGCATTCAGCTAACAGAGTTAAACCATACTTTTGATTGAGCAGATCTGAACACTCTTTCTGTAGAAAATGCAACTGGACATTTGGAGCGCTAAGAGAGTAGTAGTGGAAAAAGGAATATATTCAAATATAAACTACACAGAAGCATTCTGTGAAACTTCTTTCTGATCTGAGCATTCAGCTAACAGAGTTAAACCATACTTTTGATTGAGCAGTTTTGAAACACTCTGTCTGTAGAAAATGCAACTGGACATTCGTAGCGCTAAGTGGGTAATAGTGGAAAAAAGAATATGTTCAAATATAAACTACACAGAAGCATTGTATGAAACTTCTTTCTGTTCTGTGCATTCAACTAACAGAGTTGAACCTTACTTTTGATTGAGCCTTTCTGAGACACTCTTTCTGTAGAAACTGCAATTGGACATTCTGAGCGCTAAGAGGCCTCTATTGGGAAAAATAATATCTTCAAATAAAAACTACACAGAAGCATTGTGTGAAACTTATTTCTGATATGTTCATTAAGCTAACAGAGTTAAACCATACTTTTGATTGCGCAGTTCTGAACACTCTTTCTGTAGATAATGCAAGTGGACATTCGGAGCGCTAAGAGGGTAATAGTGGAAAAAGGAATATATTCAAATATAAACTACACAGTAGCATTCTGTGAAAATTCTTTCTGTTCTGTGCATTCAACTAACAGAGTTGAACCTTACTTTTGATTGAGCCGTTCTGAAACACTCTTTCTGTGGAAACTGCAATTGGACATGCTAAGCGCTAAGAGGCCTACATTGGGAAAAAGAATATCTTCAAATAAAAACTACACAGATGCATTCTGTGAAACTTATTTCGGATCTGTAAATTCAGTTAACAGAGATAAATCATATTTTTGATTGAGCAGTTATGAAACACTCTTTTTGTAGAAAATGCAAGTGGAGATTCGGAGCGCTAAGAGGGTAATAGTGGAAAAAGGAATGTCTTCAAATATAAACTACACAGAATCATTCGGTGAAACTTCTTTCTGATCTGTGCATTCAGCTAAGAGAGTTAAACCATACTTTTGATTGAGCAGATCTGAACACTCTTTCTGTAGAAAATGCAACTGGACATTTGGAGCGCTAAGAGCGTAGTAGTGGAAAAAGGAATATATTCAAATATAAACTACACAGAAGCACTCTGTGAAACTTCTTTCTGATCTGAGCATTCAGCTAACAGAGTTAAACCATACTTTTGATTGAGCAGTTTTGAAACACTCTGTCTGTAGTAAATGCAACTGGACATTCGTAGCGCTAAGTGGGTAATAGTGGAAAAAAGAATATGTTCAAATATAAACTACACAGAAGCATTGTATGAAACTTCTTTCTGTTCTGTGCATTCAACTAACAGAGTTGAACCTTACTTTTGATTGAGCCGTTCTGAAACACTCTTTCTGTAGAAACTGCAATTGGACATTCTGAGCGCTAAGAGGCCTATATTGGGAAAAAGAATGTCTACAAATAAAAACTACACAGAAGAATTGTGTGAAACTTCTTTCTGTTCTGTTTGTTCAACTAAAAGAGCTGAACCTTAGTTTTGATTGAGCCGTTCTGAAACACTCTTTCTGTAGAAAATGCAAGTGGAGATTCGGAGCGCTAAGAGGGTAATAGTGGAAAAAGGAATGTCTCCAAATATAAACTACACAGAATCATTCTGTGAAACTTCTTTCTGATCTGTGCATTCAGCTAACAGAGTTAAACCATACTTTTGATTGAGCAGATCTGAACACTCTTTCTGTAGAAAATGCAACTGGACATTTGGAGCGCTAAGAGAGTAGTAGTGGAAAAAGGAATATATTCAAATATAAACTACACAGAAGCATTCTGTGAAACTTCTTTCTGATCTGAGCATTCAGCTAACAGAGTTAAACCATACTTTTGATTGAGCAGTTTTGAAACACTCTGTCTGTAGAAAATGCAACTGGACATTCGTAGCGCTAAGTGGGTAATAGTGGAAAAAAGAATATGTTCAAATATAAACTACACAGAAGCATTGTATGAAACTTCTTTCTGTTCTGTGCATTCAACTAACAGAGTTGAACCTTACATTTGATTGATCCTTTCTGAAACACTCTTTCTGTAGAAACTGCAATTGGACATTCTGAGCGCTAAGAGGACTCTATTGGGAAAAAAAATATCTTCAAATAAAAACTACACAGAAGCATTGTGTGAAACTTATTTCTGATATGTTCATTAAGCTAACAGAGTTAAACCATACTTTTGATTGCGCAGTTCTGAACACTCTTTCTGCAGAAAACGCAAGTGGACATTCGGAGCGCTAAGAGGGTAATAGTGGAAAAAGGAATATATTCAAATATAAACTACACAGTAGCATTCTGTGAAAATTCTTTCTGTTCTGTGCATTCAACTAACAGAGTTGAACCTTACTTTTGATTGAGCCGTTCTGAAACACTCTCTCTGTAGAAACTGCAATTGGACATGCTAAGCGCTAAGAGGCCTACATTGGGAAAAAGAATATCTTCAAATAAAAACTACACAGATGCATTCTGTGAAACTTATTTCTGATCTGTAAATTCAGTTAACAGAGATAAAACATATTTTTGATTGAGCAGTTATGAAACACTCTTTTTGTAGAAACTGCAAGTGGAGATTCGGAGCGCTAAGAGGGTAATAGTGGAAAAAGGAATGTCTTCAAATATAAACTACACAGAATCATTCGGTGAAACTTCTTTCTGATCTGTGCATTCAGCTAACAGAGTTAAACCATACTTTTGATTGAGCAGATCTGAACACTCTTTCTGTAGAAAATGCAACTGGACATTTGGAGCGCTAAGAGCGTAGTAGTGGAAAAAGGAATATAGTCAAATATAAACTACACAGAAGCATTCTGTGAAACTTCTTTCTGATCTGAGCATTCAGCTAACAGAGTTAAACCATACTTTTGATTGAGCAGTTTTGAAACACTCTGTCTGTAGAAAATGCAACTGGACATTCGTAGCGCTAAGTGGGTAATAGTGGAAAAAAGAATATGTTCAAATATAAACTACAAAGAAGCATTGTATGAAACTTCTTTCTGTTCTGTGCATTCAACTAACAGAGTTGAACCTTACTTTTGATTGAGCCGTTCTGAAACACTCTTTCTGTAGAAACTGCAATTGGACATTCTGAGCGCAAAGAGGCCTATATTGGGAAAAAGAATGTCTACAAATAAAAACTACACAGAAGAATTGTGTGAAACTTCTTTCTGTTCTGTTTGTTCAACTAAAAGAGTTGAACCTTAGTTTTGATTGAGACGTTCTGAAACACTCCTTCTGTAGAAAATGCAAGTGGAGATTCGGAGCGCTAAGAGGGTAATAGTGGAAAAAGGAAAGTCTCCAAATATAAACTAGACAGAATCATTCTGTGAAACTTCTTTCTGATCTGTGCATTCAGCTAACAGAGTTAAACCGTACTTTTGATTGAGCAGATCTGAACACTCTTTCTGTAGGAAATGCAACTGGACATTTGGAGCTCTAAGAGAGTAGTAGTGGAAAAAGGAATATATTCAAATATAAACTACACAGAAGCATTCTGTGAAACTTCTTTCTGATCTGAGCATTCAGCTAACAGAGTTAAACCATACTTTTGATTGAGCAGTTTTGAAACACTCTGTCTGTAGAAAATGCAACTGGACATTCGTAGCGCTAAGTGGGTAATAGTGGAAAAAAGAATATGTTCAAATATAAACTACACAGAAGCATTGTATGAAACTTCTTTCTGTTCTGTGCATTCAACTAACAGAGTTGAACCTTACTTTTGATTGATCCTTTCTGAAACACTCTTTCTGTAGAAACTGCAATTGGACATTCTGAGCGCTAAGAGGCCTCTATTGGGAAAAATAATATCTTCAAATAAAAACTACACAGAAGCATTGTGTGAAACTTATTTCTGATATGTTCATTAAGCTAACAGAGTTAAACCATACTTTTGATTGCGCAGTTCTGAACACTCTTTCTGTAGAAAACGCAAGTGGACATTCGGAGCGCTAAGAGGGTAATAGTGGAAAAAGGAATATATTCAAATATAAACTACACAGTAGCATTCTGTGAAAATTCTTTCTGTTCTGTGCATTCAACTAACAGAGTTGAACCTTACTTTTGATTGAGCCGTTCTGAAACACTCTCTCTGTAGAAACTGCAATTGGACTTGCTAAGCGCTAAGAGGCCTACATTGGGAAAAAGAATATCTTCAAATAAAAACTACACAGATGCATTCTGTGAAACTTATTTCTGATCTGTAAATTCAGTTAACAGAGATAAAACATATTTTTGATTGAGCAGTTATGAAACACTCTTTTTGTAGAAACTGCAAGTGGAGATTCGGAGCGCTAAGAGGGTAATAGTGGAAAAAGGAATGTCTTCAAATATAAACTACACAGAATCATTCGGTGAAACTTCTTTCTGATCTGTGCATTCAGCTAACAGAGTTAAACCATACTTTTGATTGAGCAGATCTGAACACTCTTTCTGTAGAAAATGCAACTGGACATTAGGAGCGCTAAGAGCGTAGTAGTGGAAAAAGGAATATAGTCAAATATAAACTACACAGAAGCATTCTGTGAAACTTCTTTCTGATCTGAGCATTCAGCTAACAGAGTTAAACCATACTTTTGATTGAGCAGTTTTGAAACACTCTGTCTGTAGAAAATGCAACTGGACATTCGTAGCGCTAAGTGGGTAATAGTGGAAAAAAGAATATGTTCAAATATAAACTACACAGAAGCATTGTATGAAACTTCTTTCTGTTCTGTGCATTCAACTAACTGAGTTGAACCTTACTTTTGATTGAGCCGTTCTGAAACACTCTTTCTGTAGAAACTGCAATTGGACATTCTGAGCGCAAAGAGGCCTATATTGGGAAAAAGAATGTCTACAAATAAAAACTACACAGAAGAATTGTGTGAAACTTATTTCTGTTCTGATTGTTCAACTAAAAGAGTTGAAACTTAGTTTTGATTGAGACGTTCTGAAACACTCTTTCTGTAGAAAATGCAAGTGGAGATTCGGAGCGCTAAGAGGGTAATAGTGGAAAAAGGAAAGTCTCCAAATATAAACTAGACAGAATCATTCTGTGAAACTTCTTTCTCATCTGTGCATTCAGCTAACAGAGTTAAACCGTACTTTTGATTGAGCAGATCTGAACACTCTTTCTGTAGGAAATGCAACTGGACATTTGGAGCGCTAAGAGAGTAGTAGTGGATAAAGGAATATATTCAAATATAAACTACACAGAAGCATTCTGTGAAACTTCTTTCTGATCTGAGCATTCAGCTAACGGAGTTAAACCATACTTTTGATTGAGCAGTTTTGAAACACTCTGTCTGTAGAAAATGCAACTGGACATTCGTAGCGCTAAGTGGGTAATAGTGGAAAAAAGAATATGTTCAAATATAAACTACACAGAAGCATTGTATGAAACTTCTTTCTGTTCTGTGCATTCAACTAACAGAGTTGAACCTTACTTTTGATTGATCCTTTCTGAAACACTCTTTCTGTAGAAACTGCAATTGGACATTCTGAGCGCTAAGAGGACTCTATTGGGAAAAATAATATCTTCAAATAAAAACTACACAGAAGCATTGTGTGAAACTTATTTCTGATATGTTCATTAAGCTAACAGAGTTAAACCATACTTTTGATTGCGCAGTTCTGAACACTCTTTCTGTAGAAAACGCAAGTGGACATTCGGAGCGCTAAGAGGGTAATAGTGGAAAAAGGAATATATTCAAATATAAACTACACAGTAGCATTCTGTGAAAATTTTTTCTGTTCTGTGCATTCAACTAACAGAGTTGAACCTTACTTTTGATTGAGCCGTTCTGAAACACTCTCTCTGTAGAAACTGCAATTGGACATGCTAAGCGCTAAGAGGCCTACATTGGGAAAAAGAATATCTTCAAATAAAAACTACACAGATGCATTCTGTGAAACTTATTTCTGATCTGTAAATTCAGTTAACAGAGATAAAACATATTTTTGATTGAGCAGTTATGAAACACTCTTTTTGTAGAAACTGCAAGTGGAGATTCGGAGCGCTAAGAGGGTAATAGTGGAAAAAGGAATGTCTTCAAATATAAACTACACAGAATCATTCGGTGAAACTTCTTTCTGATCTGTGCATTCAGCTAACAGAGTTAAACCATACTTTTGATTGAGCAGATCTGAACACTCTTTCTGTAGAAAATGCAACTGGACATTTGGAGCGCTAAGAGCGTAGTAGTGGAAAAAGTAATATAGTCAAATATAAACTACACAGAAGCATTCTGTGAAACTTCTTTCTGATCTGAGCATTCAGCTAACAGAGTTAAACCATACTTTTGATTGAGCAGTTTTGAAACACTCTGTCTGTAGAAAATGCAACTGGACATTCGTAGCGCTAAGTGGGTAATAGTGGAAAAAAGAATATGTTCAAATATAAACTACAAAGAAGCATTGTATGAAACTTCTTTCTGTTCTGTGCATTCAACTAACAGAGTTGAACCTTACTTTTGATTGAGCCGTTCTGAAACACTCTTTCTGTAGAAACTGCAATTGGACATTCTGAGCGCAAAGAGGCCTATATTGGGAAAAAGAATGTCTACAAATAAAAACTACACAGAAGAATTGTGTGAAACTTCTTTCTGTTCTGTTTGTTCAACTAAAAGAGTTGAACCTTAGTTTTGATTGAGACGTTCTGAAACACTCTTTCTGTAGAAAATGCAAGTGGAGATTCGGAGCGCTAAGAGGGTAATAGTGGAAAAAGGAATGTCTCCAAATATAAACTACACAGAATCATTCTGTGAAACTTCTTTCTGATCTGTGCATTCAGCTAACAGAGTTAAACCATACTTTTGATTGAGCAGATCTGAACACTCTTTCTGTAGAAAATGCAACTGGACATTTGGAGCGCTAAGAGAGTAGTAGTGGAAAAAGGAATATATTCAAATATAAACTACACAGAAGCATTCTGTGAAACTTCTTTCTGATCTGAGCATTCAGCTAACAGAGTTAAACCATACTTTTGATTGAGCAGTTTTGAAACACTCTGTCTGTAGAAAATGCAACTGGACATTCGTAGCGCTAAGTGGGTAATAGTGGAAAAAAGAATATGTTCAAATATAAACTACACAGAAGCATTGTATGAAACTTCTTTCTGTTCTGTGCATTCAACTAACAGAGTTGAACCTTACTTTTGATTGAGCCTTTCTGAGACACTCTTTCTGTAGAAACTGCAATTGGACATTCTGAGCGCTAAGAGGCCTCTATTGGGAAAAATAATATCTTCAAATAAAAACTACACAGAAGCATTGTGTGAAACTTATTTCTGATATGTTCATTAAGCTAACAGAGTTAAACCATACTTTTGATTGCGCAGTTCTGAACACTCTTTCTGTAGATAATGCAAGTGGACATTCGGAGCGCTAAGAGGGTAATAGTGGAAAAAGGAATATATTCAAATATAAACTACACAGTAGCATTCTGTGAAAATTCTTTCTGTTCTGTGCATTCAACTAACAGAGTTGAACCTTACTTTTGATTGAGCCGTTCTGAAACACTCTTTCTGTGGAAACTGCAATTGGACATGCTAAGCGCTAAGAGGCCTACATTGGGAAAAAGAATATCTTCAAATAAAAACTACACAGATGCATTCTGTGAAACTTATTTCGGATCTGTAAATTCAGTTAACAGAGATAAATCATATTTTTGATTGAGCAGTTATGAAACACTCTTTTTGTAGAAAATGCAAGTGGAGATTCGGAGCGCTAAGAGGGTAATAGTGGAAAAAGGAATGTCTTCAAATATAACCTACACAGAATCATTCGGTGAAACTTCTTTCTGATCTGTGCATTCAGCTAAGAGAGTTAAACCATACTTTTGATTGAGCAGATCTGAACACTCTTTCTGTAGAAAATGCAACTGGACATTTGGAGCGCTAAGAGCGTAGTAGTGGAAAAAGGAATATATTCAAATATAAACTACACAGAAGCACTCTGTGAAACTTCTTTCTGATCTGAGCATTCAGCTAACAGAGTTAAACCATACTTTTGATTGAGCAGTTTTGAAACACTCTGTCTGTAGTAAATGCAACTGGACATTCGTAGCGCTAAGTGGGTAATAGTGGAAAAAAGAATATGTTCAAATATAAACTACACAGAAGCATTGTATGAAACTTCTTTCTGTTCTGTGCATTCAACTAACAGAGTTGAACCTTACTTTTGATTGAGCCGTTCTGAAACACTCTTTCTGTAGAAACTGCAATTGGACATTCTGAGCGCTAAGAGGCCTATATTGGGAAAAAGAATGTCTACAAATAAAAACTACACAGAAGAATTGTGTGAAACTTCTTTCTGTTCTGTTTGTTCAACTAAAAGAGCTGAACCTTAGTTTTGATTGAGCCGTTCTGAAACACTCTTTCTGTAGAAAATGCAAGTGGAGATTCGGAGCGCTAAGAGGGTAATAGTGGAAAAAGGAATGTCTCCAAATATAAACTACACAGAATCATTCTGTGAAACTTCTTTCTGATCTGTGCATTCAGCTAACAGAGTTAAACCATACTTTTGATTGAGCAGATCTGAACACTCTTTCTGTAGAAAATGCAACTGGACATTTGGAGCGCTAAGAGAGTAGTAGTGGAAAAAGGAATATATTCAAATATAAACTACACAGAAGCATTCTGTGAAACTTCTTTCTGATCTGAGCATTCAGCTAACAGAGTTAAACCATACTTTTGATTGAGCAGTTTTGAAACACTCTGTCTGTAGAAAATGCAACTGGACATTCGTAGCGCTAAGTGGGTAATAGTGGAAAAAAGAATATGTTCAAATATAAACTACACAGAAGCATTGTATGAAACTTCTTTCTGTTCTGTGCATTCAACTAACAGAGTTGAACCTTACTTTTGATTGATCCTTTCTGAAACACTCTTTCTGTAGAAACTGCAATTGGACATTCTGAGCGCTAAGAGGACTCTATTGGGAAAAATAATATCTTCAAATAAAAACTACACAGAAGCATTGTGTGAAACTTATTTCTGATATGTTCATTAAGCTAACAGAGTTAAACCATACTTTTGATTGCGCAGTTCTGAACACTCTTTCTGTAGAAAACGCAAGTGGACATTCGGAGCGCTAAGAGGGTAATAGTGGAAAAAGGAATATATTCAAATATAAACTACACAGTAGCATTCTGTGAAAATTCTTTCTGTTCTGTGCATTCAACTAACAGAGTTGAACCTTACTTTGATTGAGCCGTTCTGAAACACTCTCTCTGTAGAAACTGCAATTGGACATGCTAAGCGCTAAGAGGCCTACATTGGGAAAAAGAATATCTTCAAATAAAAACTACACAGATGCATTCTGTGAAACTTATTTCTGATCTGTAAATTCAGTTAACAGAGATAAAACATATTTTTGATTGAGCAGTTATGAAACACTCTTTTTGTAGAAACTGCAAGTGGAGATTCGGAGCGCTAAGAGGGTAATAGTGGAAAAAGGAATGTCTTCAAATATAAACTACACAGAATCATTCGGTGAAACTTCTTTCTGATCTGTGCATTCAGCTAACAGAGATAACCATACTTTTGATTGAGCAGATCTGAACACTCTTTCTGTAGAAAATGCAACTGGACATTAGGAGCGCTAAGAGCGTAGTAGTTGAAAAAGGAATATAGTCAAATATAAACTACACAGAAGCATTCTGTGAAACTTCTTTCTGATCTGAGCATTCAGCTAACAGAGTTAAACCATACTTTTGATTGAGCAGTTTTGAAACACTCTGTCTGTAGAAAATGCAACTGGACATTCGTAGCGCTAAGTGGGTAATAGTGGAAAAAAGAATATGTTCAAATATAAACTACACAGAAGCATTGTATGAAACTTCTTTCTGTTCTGTGCATTCAACTAACTGAGTTGAACCTTACTTTTTATTGAGCCGTTCTGAAACACTCTTTCTGTAGAAACTGCAATTGGACATTCTGAGCGCAAAGAGGCCTATATTGGGAAAAAGAATGTCTACAAATAAAAACTACACAGAAGAATTTTGTGAAACTTCTTTCTGTTCTGTTTGTTCAACTAAAAGAGTTGAACCTTAGTTTTGATTGAGACGTTCTGAAACACTCTTTCTGTAGAAAATGCAAGTGGAGATTCGGAGCGCTAAGAGGGTAATAGTGGAAAAAGGAAAGTCTCCAAATATAAACTAGACGGAATCATTCTGTGAAACTTCTTTCTGATCTGTGCATTCAGCTAACAGAGTTAAACCGTACTTTTGATTGAGCAGATCTGAACACTCTTTCTGTAGGAAATGCAACTGGACATTTGGAGCGCTAAGAGAGTAGTAGTGGAAAAAGGAATATAGTCAAATATAAACTACACAGAAGCATTCTGTGAAACTTCTTTCTGATCTGAGCATTCAGCTAACAGAGTTAAACCATACTTTTGATTGAGCAGTTTTGAAACACTCTGTCTGTAGAAAATGCAACTGGACATTCGTAGTGCTAAGTGGGTAATAGTGGAAAAAAGAATATGTTCAAATATAAACTACACAGAAGCATTGTATGAAACTTCTTTCTGTTCTGTGCATTCAACTAACAGAGTTGAACCTTACTTTTGATTGAGCCTTTCTGAAACACTCTTTCTGTAGAAACTGCAATTGGACATTCTGAGCGCTAAGAGGCCTATATTGGGAAAAATAATATCTTCAAATAAAAACTACACAGAAGCATTGTGTGAAACTTATTTCTGATATGTTCATTAAGCTAACAGAGTTAAACCATACTTTTGATTGCGCAGTTCTGAACACTCTTTCTGTAAAAAACGCAAGTGGACATTCGGAGCGCTAAGAGGGTAATAGTGGAAAAAGGAATATATTCAAATATAAACTACACAGTAGCATTCTGTGAAAATTCTTTCTGTTCTGTGCATTCAACAAACAGAGTTGAACCTTACTTTTGATTGAGCCGTTCTGAAACACTCTCTCTGTAGAAACTGCAATTGGACATGCTAAGCGCTAAGAGGCCTACATTGGGAAAAAGAATATCTTCAAATAAAAACTACACAGATGCATTCTGTGAAACTTATTTCTGATCTGTAAATTCAGTTAACAGAGATAAAACATATTTTTGATTGAGCAGTTATGAAACACTCTTTTTGTAGAAAATGCAAGTGGAGATTCGGAGCGCTAAGAGGGTAATAGTGGAAAAAGGAATGTCTTCAAATATAAACTACACAGAATCATTCGGTGAAACTTCTTTCTGATCTGTGCATTCAGCTAACAGAGTTAAACCATACTTTTGATTGAGCAGATCTGAACACTCTTTCTGTAGAAAATGCAACTGGACATTTGGAGCGCTAAGAGCGTACTAGTGGAAAAAGGAATATATTCAAATATAAACTACACAGAAGCATTCTGTGAAACTTCTTTCTGATCTGAGCATTCAGCTAACAGAGTTAAACCATACTTTTGATTGAGCAGTTTTGAAACACTCTGTCTGTAGAAAATGCAACTGGACATTCGTAGCGCTAAGTGGGTAATAGTGGAAAAAAGAATATGTTCAAATATACACTACACAGAAGCATTGTATGAAACTTCTTTCTGTTCTGTGCATTCAACTAACAGAGTTGAACCTTACTTTTTATTGAGCCGTTCTGAAACACTCTTTCTGTAGAAACTGCAATTGGACATTCTGAGCGCTAAGAGGCCTATATTGGGAAAAAGAATGTCTACAATTAAAAACTACACAGAAGAATTGTGTGAAACTTCTTTCTATTCTGTTTGTTCAACTAAAAGAGTTGAACCTTAGTTTTGATTGAGCCGTTCTGAAACACTCTTTCTGTAGAAAATGCAAGTGGAGATTCGGAGCGCTAAGAGGGTAATAGTGGAAAAAGGAATGTCTCCAAATATAAACTACACAGAATCATTCTGTGAAACTTCTTTCTGATCTGTGCATTCAGCTAACAGAGTTAAACCATACTTTTGATTGAGCAGATCTGAACTCTCTTTCTGTAGAAAATGCAACTGGACATTTGGAGCGCTAAGAGAGTAGTAGTGGAAAAAGTAATATATTCAAATATAAACTAAACAGAAGCATTCTGTGAAACTTCTTTCTGATCTGAGCATTCAGCTAACAGAGTTAAACCATACTTTTGATTGAGCAGTTTTGAAACAGTCTGTCTGTAGAAAATGCAACTGGACATTCGTAGAACTAAGTGGGTAATAGTGGAAAAAAGAATATGTTCAAATATAAACTACACAGAAGCATTGTATGAAACTACTTTCTGTTCTGTGCATTCAACTAACAGAGTTGAACCTTACTTTTGATTGAGCCTTTCTGAAACACTCTTTCTGTAGAAACTGCAATTGGACATTCTGAGCGCTAAGAGGCCTCTATTGGGAAAAATAATATCTTCAAATAAAAACTACACAGAAGCATTGTGTGAAACTTATTTCTGATATGTTCATTAAGCTAACAGAGTTAAACCATACTTTTGATTGCGCAGTTCTGAACACTCTTTCTGTAGAAAATGCAAGTGGACATTCGGAGCGCTAAGAGGGTAAGAGTGGAAAAAGGAATATATTCAAATATAAACTACACAGTAGCATTCTGTGAAAATTCTTTCTGTTCTGTGCATTCAACTAACAGAGTTGAACCTTACTTTTGATTGAGCCGTTCTGAAACACTCTTTCTGTAGAAACTGCAATTGGACATGCTAAGCGCTAAGAGGCCTACATTGGGAAAAAGAATATCTTCAATAAAAACTACACAGATGCATTCTGTGAAACTTATTTCTGATCTGTAAATTCAGTTAACAGAGATAAAACATATTTTTGATTGAGCAGTTATGAAACACTCTTTTTGTAGCAAATGCAAGTGGAGATTCGGAGCGCTAAGAGGGTAATAGTGGAAAAAGGAATGTCTTCAAATATAAACTACACAGAATCATTCGGTGAAACTTCCTTCTGATCTGTGCATTCAGCTAAGAGAGTTAAACCATACTTTTGATTGAGCAGATCTGAACACTCTTTCTGTAGAAAATGCAACTGGACATTTGGTGCGCTAAGAGCGTAGTAGTGGAAAAAGGAATATATTCAAATATAAACTACACAGAAGCATTCTGTGAAACTTCTTTCTGATCTGAGCATTCAGCTAACAGAGTTAAACCATACTTTTGATTGAGCAGTTTTGAAACACTCTGTCTGTAGTAAATGCAACTGGACATTCGTAGCACTAAGTGGGTAATAGTGGAAAAAAGAATATGTTCAAATATAAACTACACAGAAGCATTGTATGAAACTTCTTTCTGTTCTGTGCATTCAACTAACAGAGTTGAACCTTACTTTTGATTGAGCCGTTCTGAAACACTCTTTCTGTAGAAAGTGCAATTGGACATTCTGAGCGCTAAGAGGCCTATATTGGGAAAAAGAATGTCTACAAATAAAAACTACACAGAAGAATTTTGTGAAACTTCTTTCTGTTCTGTTTGTTCAACTAAAAGAGTTGAACCTTAGTTTTGATTGAGCCGTTCTGAAACACTCTTTCTGTAGAAAATGCAAGTGGAGATTCCGAGCGCTAAGTGGGTAATAGTGGAAAAAGGAATGTCTCCAAATATAAACTACACAGAATCATTCTGTGAAACTTTTTTCTGATCTGTGCATTCAGCTAACAGAGTTAAACCATACTTTTGATTGAGCAGATCTGAACACTCTTTCTGTAGAAAATGCAACTGGACATTTGGAGCGCTAAGAGATTAGTAGTGGAAAAAGGAATATATTCAAATATAAACTACACAGAAGCATTCTGTGAAACTTCTTTCTGATCTGAGCATTCAGCTAACAGAGTTAAACCATACTTTTGATTGAGCAGTTTTGAAACACTCTGTCTGTAGAAAATGCAACTGGACATTCGTAGCGCTAAGTGTGTAATAGTGGAAAAAAGAATATGTTCAAATAAAACTACACAGAAGCATTGTATGAAACTTCTTTCTGTTCTGTGCATTCAACTAACAGAGTTGAACCTTACTTTTGATTGAGCCTTTCTGAAACACTCTTTCTGTAGAAACTGCAATTGGACATTCTGAGCGCTAAGAGGCCTATTTTGGGAAAAATAATATCTTCAAATAAAAACTACACAGAAGCATTGTGTGAAACTTATTTCTGATATGTTCATTAAGCTAACAGAGTTAAACCATACTTTTGATTGTGCAGTTCTGAACAATCTTTCTGTAGAAAATGCAAGTGGACATTCGGAGCGCTAAGAGGGTAATAGTGGAAAAAGGAATATATTCAAATATAAACTACACAGTAGCATTCTGTGAAAATTCTTTCTGTTCTGTGCATTCAACTAACAGAGTTGAACCTTACTTTCGATTGAGCCGTTCTGAAACACTCTTTCTGTAGAAACTGCAATTGGACATGCTAAGCGCTAAGAGGCCTACATTGGGAAAAAGAATATCTTCAAATAAAAACTACACAGATGCATTCTGTGAAACTTATTTCTGATCTGTAAATTCAGTAAACAGAGATAAAACATATATTTGATTGAGCAGTTATGAAACACTCTTTTTGTAGAAAATGCAAGTGGAGATTCGGAGCGCTAAGAGGGTAATAGTGGAAAAAGGAATGTCTTCAAATATAAACTACACAGAATCATTCGGTGAAACTTCTTTCTGATCTGTGCATTCAGCTAAGAGAGTTAAACCATACTTTTGATTGAGCAGATCTGAACACTCTTTCTGTACAAAATGCAACTGGACATTTGGAGCGCTAAGAGCGTAGTAGTGGAAAAAGGAATATATTCAAATATAAACTACACAGAAGCATTCTGTGAAACTTCTTTCTGATCTGAGCATTCAGCTAACAGAGTTAAACCATACTTTTGATTGAGCAGTTTTGAAACACTCTGTCTGTAGTAAATGCAACTGGACATTCGTAGCGCTAAGTGGGTAATAGTGGAAAAAAGAATATGTTCAAATATAAACTACACAGAAGCATTGTATGAAACTTCTTTCTGTTCTGTGCATTCAACTAACAGAGTTGAACCTTACTTTTGATTGAGCCGTTCTGAAAAACTCTTTCTGTAGAAAGTGCAATTGGACATTCTGAGCGCTAAGAGGCCTATATTGGGAAAAAGAATGTCTACAAATAAAAACTACACAGAAGAATTGTGTGAAACTTCTTTCTGTTCTGTTTGTTCAACTAAAAGAGATGAACCTTAGTTTTGATTGAGCCGTTCTGAAACACTCTTTCTGTAGAAACTGCAATTGGACATTCTGAGCGCTAAGAGGCCTATATTGGGAAAAAGAATGTCTACAAATAAAAACTACACAGAAGAATTGTGTGAAACTTCTTTCTGTTCTGTTTGTTCAACTAAAAGTGTTGAACCTTAGTTTTGATTGAGCCGTTCTGAAACACTCTTTCTGTAGAAAATGCAAGTGGAGATTCGGAGCGCTAAGAGGGTAATAGTGGAAAAAGGAATGTCTCCAAATATAAACTACACAGAATCATTCTGTGAAACTTCTTTCTGATCTGTGCATTCAGCTAACAGAGTTAAACCATACTTTTGATTGAGCAGATCTGAACACTCTTTCTGTAGAAAATGCAACTGGACATTTGGAGCGCTAAGAGAGTAGTAGTGGAAAAAGGAATATATTCAAATATAAACTACACAGAAGCATTCTGTGAAACTTCTTTCTGATCTGAGCATTCAGCTAACAGAGTTAAACCATACTTTTGATTGAGCAGTTTTGAAACACTCTGTCTGTAGAAAATGCAACTGGACATTCGTAGCGCTAAGTGGGTAATAGTGGAAAAAAGAATATGTTCAAATATAAACTACACAGAAGCATTGTATGAAACTTCTTTCTGTTCTGTGCATTCAACTAACAGAGTTGAACCTTACTTTTGATTGAGCCTTTCTGAAACACTCTTTCTGTAGAAACTGCAATTGGACATTCTGAGCGCTAAGAGGCCTCTATTGGGAAAAATAATATCTTCAAATAAAAACTACACAGAAGCATTGTGTGAAACTTATTTCTGATATGTTCATTAAGCTAACAGAGTTAAACCATACTTTTGATTGCGCAGTTCTGAACACTCTTTCTGTAGAAAATGCAAGTGGACATTCGGAGCGCTAAGAGGGTAATAGTGGAAAAAGGAATATATTCAAATATAAACTACACAGTAGCATTCTGTCAAAATACTTTCTGTTCTGTGCATTCAACTAACAGAGTTGAACCTTACTTTTGATTGAGCCGTTCTGAAACACTCTTTCTGTAGAAACTGCAATTGGATATGCTAAGCGCTAAGAGGCCTACAATGGGGAAAAGAATATCTTCAAATAAAAACTACACAGATGCATTCTGTGAAACTTATTTCTGATCTGTAAATTCAGTTAACAGAGATAAAACATATTTTTGTTTGAGCAGTTATGAAACACTCTTTTTGTAGAAAATGCAAGTGGAGATTCGGAGCGCTAAGAGGGTAATAGTGGAAAAAGGAATGTCTTCAAATATAAACTACACAGAATCATTCGGTGAAACTTCTTTCTGATCTGTGCATTCAGATAACAGAGTTAAACCATACTTTTGATTGAGCAGATCTGAACACTCTTTCTGTAGAAAATGCAACTGGACATTTGGAGCGCTAAGAGCGTAGTAGTGGAAAAAGGAATATATTCAAATATAAACTACACAGAAGCATTCTGTGAAACTTCTTTCTGATCTGAGCATTCAGCTAACAGAGTTAAACCATACTTTTGATTGAGCAGTTTTGAAACACTCTGTCTGTAGAAAATGCAACTGGACATTCGTAGCGCTAAGTGGGTAATAGTTGTAAAAAGAATATGTTCAAATAGAAACTACACAGAAGCATTGTATGAAACTTCTTTCTGTTCTGTGCATTCAACTAACAGAGTTGAACCTTACTTTTGATTGAGCCGTTCTGAAACACTCTTTCTGTAGAAACTGCAATTGGACATTCTGAGCGCTAAGAGGCCTATATTGGGAAAAAGAATGTCTACAAATAAAAACTACACAGAAGAATTGTGTGAAACCTCTTTCTGTTCTGTTTGTTCAACTAAAAGAGTTGAACCTTAGTTTTGATTGAGCCGTTCTGAAACACTCTTTCTGTAGAAAATGCAAGTGGAGATTCGGAGCGCTAAGAGGGTAATAGTGGAAAAAGGAATGTCTCCAAATATAAACTACACAGAATCATTCTGTGAAACTTCTTTCTGATCTGTGCATTCAGCTAACAGAGTTAAACCATACTTTTGATTGAGCAGATCTGAACACTCTTTCTGTAGAAAATGCAACTGGACATTTGGAGCGCTAAGAGCGTAGTAGTGGAAAACGGAATATATTCAAATATAAACTACACAGAAGCATTCTGTGAAACTTCTTTCTGATCTGAGCATTCAGCTAACAGAGTTAAACCATACTTTTGATTGAGCAGTTTTGAAACACTCTGTCTGTAGTAAATGCAACTGGACATTCGTAGCACTAAGTGGGTAATAGTGGAAAAAAGAATATGTTCAAATATAAACTACACAGAAGCATTGTATGAAACTTCTTTCTGTTCTGTGCATTCAACTAACAGAGTTGAACCTTACTTTTGATTGAGCCGTTCTGAAACACTCTTTCTGTAGAAAGTGCAATTGGACATTCTGAGCGCTAAGAGGCCTATATTGGGAAAAAGAATGTCTACAAATAAAAACTACACAGAAGAATTGTGTGAAACTTCTTTCTGTTCTGTTTGTTCAACTAAAAGAGTTGAACCTTAGTTTTGATTGAGCCGTTCTGAAACACTCTTTCTGTAGAAAATGCAAGTGGAGATTCGGAGCGCTAAGTGGGTAATAGTGGAAAAAGGAATGTCTCCAAATATAAACTACACAGAATCATTCTGTGAAACTTTTTTCTGATCTGTGCATTCAGCTAACAGAGTTAAACCATACTTTTGATTGAGCAGATCTGAACACTCTTTCTGTAGAAAATGCAACTGGACATTTGGAGCGCTAAGAGATTAGTAGTGGAAAAAGGAATATATTCAAATATAAACTACACAGAAGCATTCTGTGAAACTTCTTTCTGATCTGAGCATTCAGCTAACAGAGTTAAACCATACTTTTGATTGAGCAGTTTTGAAACACTCTGTCTGTAGTAAATGCAACTGGACATTCGTAGCGCTAAGTGGGTAATAGTGGAAAAAAGAATATGTTCAAATAAAACTACACAGAAGCATTGTATGAAACTTCTTTCTGTTCTGTGCATTCAACTAACAGAGTTGAACCTTACTTTTGATTGAGCCTTTCTGAAACACTCTTTCTGTAGAAACTGCAATTGGACATTCTGAGCGCTAAGAGGCCTATTTTGGGAAAAATAATATCTTCAAATAAAAACTACACAGAAGCATTGTGTGAAACTTATTTCTGATATGTTCATTAAGCTAACAGAGTTAAACCATACTTTTGATTGTGCAGTTCTGAACAATCTTTCTGTAGAAAATGCAAGTGGACATTCGGAGCGCTAAGAGGGTAATAGTGCAAAAAGGAATATATTCAAATATAAACTACACAGTAGCATTCTGTGAAAATTCTTTCTGTTCTGTGCATTCAACTAACAGAGTTGAACCTTACTGTTGATTGAGCCGTTCTGAAACACTCTTTCTGTAGAAACTGCAATTGGACATGCTAAGCGCTAAGAGGCCTACATTGGGAAAAAGAATATCTTCAAATAAAAACTACACAGATGCATTCTGTGAAACTTATTTCTGATCTGTAAATTCAGTTAACAGAGATAAAACATATTTTTGATTGAGCAGTTATGAAACACTCTTTTTGTAGAAAATGCAAGTGGAGATTCGGAGCGCTAAGAGGGTAATAGTGGAAAAAGAAATGTCTTCAAATATAAACTACACAGAATCATTCGGTGAAACTTCTTTCTGATCTGTGCATTCAGCTAACAGAGTTAAACCATACTTTTGATTGAGCAGATCTGAACACTCTTTCTGTAGAAAATGCAACTGGACATTTGGAGCGCTAAGAGCGTAGTAGTGGAAAAAGGAATATATTCAAATATAAACTACACAGAAGCATTCTGTGAAACTTCTTTCTGATCTGAGCATTCAGCTAACAGAGTTAAACCATACTTTTGATTGAGCAGTTTTGAAACACTCTGTCTGTAGTAAATGCAACTGGACATTCGTAGCGCTAAGTGGGTAATAGTGGAAAAAAGAATATGTTCAAATATAAACTACACAGAAGCATTGTATGAAACTTCTTTCTGTTCTGTGCATTCAACTAACAGAGTTGAACCTTACTTTTGATTGAGCCGTTCTGAAACACTCTTTCTGTAGAAACTGCAATTGGACATTCTGAGCGCTAAGAGGCCTATATTGGGAAAAAGAATGTCTACAAATAAAAACTACACAGAAGAATTGTGTGAAACTTCTTTCTGTTCTGTTTGTTCAACTAAAAGAGTTGAACCTTAGTTTTGATTGAGCCGTTCTGAAACACTCTTTCTGTAGAAAATGCAAGTGGAGATTCGGAGCGCTAAGAGGGTAATAGTGGAAAAAGGAATGTCTCCAAATATAAACTACACAGAATCATTCTGTGAAACTTCTTTCTGATCTGTGCATTCAGCTAACAGAGTTAAACCATACTTTTGATTGAGCAGATCTGAACACTCTTTCTGTAGAAAATGCAACTGGACATTTGGAGCGCTAAGAGAGTAGTAGTGGAAAAAGGAATATATTCAAATATAAACTACACAGAAGCATTCTGTGAAACTTCTTTCTGATCTGAGCATTCAGCTAACAGAGTTAAACCATACTTTTGATTGAGCAGTTTTGAAACACTCTGTCTGTAGAAAATGCAACTGGACATTCGTAGCGCTAAGTGGGTAATAGTGGAAAAAAGAATATGTTCAAATATAAACTACACAGAAGCATTGTATGAAACTTCTTTCTGTTCTGTGCATTCAACTAACAGAGTTGAACCTTACTTTTGATTGAGCCTTTCTGAAACACTCTTTCTGTAGAAACTGCAATTGGACATTCTGAGCGCTAAGAGGCCTCTATTGGGAAAAATAATATCTTCAAATAAAAACTACACAGAAGCATTGTGTGAAACTTATTTCTGATATGTTCATTAAGCTAACAGAGTTAAACCATACTTTTGATTGCGCAGTTCTGAACACTCTTTCTGTAGAAAATGCAAGTGGACATTCGGAGCGCTAAGAGGGTAATAGTGGAAAAAGGAATATATTCAAATATAAACTACACAGTAGCATTCTGTCAAAATTCTTTCTGTTCTGTGCATTCAACTAACAGAGTTGAACCTTACTTTTGATTGAGCCGTTCTGAAACACTCTTTCTGTAGAAACTGCAATTGGACATGCTAAGCGCTAAGAGGCCTACATTGGGGAAAAGAATATCTTCAAATAAAAACTACACAGATGCATTCTGTGAAACGTATTTCTGATCTGTAAATTCAGTTAACAGAGATAAAACATATTTTTGTTTGAGCAGTTATGAAACACTCTTTTTGTAGAAAATGCAAGTGGAGATTCGGAGCGCTAAGAGGGTAATAGTGGAAAAAGGAATGTCTTCAAATATAAACTACACAGAATCATTCGGTGAAACTTCTTTCTGATCTGTGCATTCAGCTAACAGAGTTAAACCATACTTTTGATTGAGCAGATCTGAACACTCTTTCTGTAGAAAATGCAACTGGACATTTGGAGCGCTAAGAGCGTAGTAGTGGAAAAAGGAATATATTCAAATATAAACTACACAGAAGCATTCTGTGAAACTTCTTTCTGATCTGAGCATTCAGCTAACAGAGTTAAACCATACTTTTGATTGAGCAGTTTTGAAACACTCTGTCTGTAGAAAATGCAACTGGACATTCGTAGCGCTAAGTGGGTAATAGTTGTAAAAAGAATATGTTCAAATAGAAACTACACAGAAGCATTGTATGAAACTTCTTTCTGTTCTGTGCATTCAACTAACAGAGTTGAACCTTACTTTTGATTGAGCCGTTCTGAAACACTCTTTCTGTAGAAACTGCAATTGGACATTCTGAGCGCTAAGAGGCCTATATTGGGAAAAAGAATGTCTACAAATAAAAACTACACAGAAGAATTGTGTGAAACCTCTTTCTGTTCTGTTTGTTCAACTAAAAGAGTTGAACCTTAGTTTTGATTGAGCCGTTCTGAAACACTCTTTCTGTAGAAAATGCAAGTGGAGATTCGGAGCGCTAAGAGGGTAATAGTGGAAAAAGGAATGTCTCCAAATATAAACTACACAGAATCGTTCTGTGAAACTTCTTCCTGATCTGTGCATTCAGCTAACAGAGTTAAACCATACTTTTGATTGAGCAGATCTGAACACTCTTTCTGTAGAAAATGCAACTGGACATTTGGAGCGCTAAGAGAGTAGTAGTGGAAAAAGTAATATATTCAAATATAAACTACACAGAAGCATTCTGTGACACTTCTTTCTGATCTGAGCATTCAGCTAACAGAGTTAAACCATACTTTTGATTGAGCAGTTTTGAAACACTCTGTCTGTAGAAAATGCAACTGGACATTCGTAGCGCTAAGTGGGTCATAGTGGAAAAAAGAATATGTTCAAATATAAACTACACAGAAGCATTGTATGAAACTTCTTTCTGTTCTGTGCATTCAACTAACAGAGTTGAACCTTACTATTGATTGAGCCTTTCTGAAACACTCTTTCTGTAGAAACTGCAATTGGACATTCTGAGCGCTAAGAGGCCTCTATTGGGAAAAATAATATCTTCAAATAAAAACTACACAGAAGCATTGTGTGAAACTTATTTCTGATATGTTCATTAAGCTAACAGAGTTAAACCATACTTTTGATTGCGCAGTTCTGAACACTCTTTCTGTAGAAAATGCAAGTGGACATTCGGAGCGCTAAGAGGGTAATAGTGGAAAAAGGAATATATTCAAATATAAACTACACAGTAGCATTCTGTGAAAATTCTTTCTGTTCTCTGCATTCAACTAACAGAGTTGAACCTTACTGTTGATTGAGCCGTTCTGAAACACTCTTTCTGTAGAAACTGCAATTGGACATTCTAAGCGCTAAGAGGCCTACATTGGGAAAAAGAATATCTTCAAATAAAAACTACACAGATGCATTCTGTGAAACTTATTTCTGATCTGTAAATTCAGTTAACAGAGATAAAACATATTTTTGATTGAGCAGTTATGAAACACTCTTTTTGTAGAAAATGCAAGTGGAGATTCGGAGCGCTAAGAGGGTAATAGTGGAAAAAGAAATGTCTTCAAATATAAACTACACAGAATCATTCGGTGAAACTTCTTTCTGATCTGTGCATTCAGCTAACAGAGTTAAACCATACTTTTGATTGAGCAGATCTGAACACTCTTTCTGTAGAAAATGCAACTGGACATTTGGAGCGCTAAGAGCGTAGTAGTGGAAAAAGGAATATATTCAAATATAAACTACACAGAAGCATTCTGTGAAACTTCTTTCTGATCTGAGCATTCAGCTAACAGAGTTAAACCATACTTTTGATTGAGCAGTTTTGAAACACTCTGTCTGTAGTAAATGCAACTGGACATTCGTAGCGC
This sequence comes from Symphalangus syndactylus, assembly GCF_028878055.3. Classification (NCBI taxonomy): domain Eukaryota; kingdom Metazoa; phylum Chordata; class Mammalia; order Primates; family Hylobatidae; genus Symphalangus; species Symphalangus syndactylus. The sequence goes on from NC_072439.2 coordinate 103,504,159, forward strand.
TAAGTGGGTAATAGTGGAAAAAAGAATATGTTCAAATATAAACTACACAGAAGCATTGTATGAAACTTCTTTCTGTTCTGTGCATTCAACTAACAGAGTTGAACCTTACTATTGATTGAGCCTTTCTGAAACACTCTTTCTGTAGAAACTGCAATTGGACATTCTGAGCGCTAAGAGGCCTCTATTGGGAAAAATAATATCTTCAAATAAAAACTACACAGAAGCATTGTGTGAAACTTATTTCTGATATGTTCATTAAGCTAACAGAGTTAAACAATACTTTTGATTGCGCAGTTCTGAACACTCTTTATGTAGAAAATGCAAGTGGACATTCGGAGCGCTAAGAGGGTAATAGTGGAAAAAGGAATATATTCAAATATAAACTACACAGTAGCATTCTGTGAAAATTCTTTCTGTTCTGTGCATTCAACTAACAGAGTTGAACCTTACTGTTGATTGAGCCGTTCTGAAACACTCTTTCTGTAGAAACTGCAATTGGACATGCTAAGCGCTAAGAGGCCTACATTGGGAAAAAGAATATCTTCAAATAAAAACTACACAGATGCATTCTGTGAAACTTATTTCTGATCTGTAAATTCAGTTAACAGAGATAAAACATATTTTTGATTGAGCAGTTATGAAACACTCTTTTTGTAGAAAATGCAAGTGGAGATTCGGAGCGCTAAGAGGGTAATAGTGGAAAAAGAAATGTCTTCAAATATAAACTACACAGAATCATTCGGTGAAACTTCTTTCTGATCTGTGCATTCAGCTAACAGAGTTAAACCATACTTTTGATTGAGCAGATCTGAACACTCTTTCTGTAGAAAATGCAACTGGACATTTGGAGCGCTAAGAGCGTAGTAGTGGAAAAAGGAATATATTCAAATATAAACTACACAGAAGCATTCTGTGAAACTTCTTTCTGATCTGAGCATTCAGCTAACAGAGTTAAACCATACTTTTGATTGAGCAGTTTTGAAACACTCTGTCTGTAGTAAATGCAACTGGACATTCGTAGCGCTAAGTGGGTAATAGTGGAAAAAAGAATATGTTCAAATATAAACTACACAGAAGCATTGTATGAAACTTCTTTCTGTTCTGTGCATTCAACTAACAGAGTTGAACCTTACTTTTGATTGAGCCGTTCTGAAACACTCTTTCTGTAGAAACTGCAATTGGACATTCTGAGCGCTAAGAGGCCTATATTGGGAAAAAGAATGTCTACAAATAAAAACTACACAGAAGAATTGTGTGAAACTTCTTTCTGTTCTGTTTGTTCAACTAAAAGAGTTGAACCTTAGTTTTGATTGAGCCGTTCTGAAACACTCTTTCTGTAGAAAATGCAAGTGGAGATTCGGAGCGCTAAGAGGGTAATAGTGGAAAAAGGAATGTCTCCAAATATAAACTACACAGAATCATTCTGTGAAACTTCTTTCTGATCTGTGCATTCAGCTAACAGAGTTAAACCATACTTTTGATTGAGCAGATCTGAACACTCTTTCTGTAGAAAATGCAACTGGACATTTGGAGCGCTAAGAGAGTAGTAGTGGAAAAAGGAATATATTCAAATATAAACTACACAGAAGCATTCTGTGAAACTTCTTTCTGATCTGAGCATTCAGCTAACAGAGTTAAACCATACTTTTGATTGAGCAGTTTTGAAACACTCTGTCTGTAGAAAATGCAACTGGACATTCGTAGCGCTAAGTGGGTAATAGTGGAAAAAAGAATATGTTCAAATATAAACTACACAGAAGCATTGTATGAAACTTCTTTCTGTTCTGTGCATTCAACTAACAGAGTTGAACCTTACTTTTGATTGAGCCTTTCTGAAACACTCTTTCTGTAGAAACTGCAATTGGACATTCTGAGCGCTAAGAGGCCTCTATTGGGAAAAATAATATCTTCAAATAAAAACTACACAGAAGCATTGTGTGAAACTTATTTCTGATATGTTCATTAAGCTAACAGAGTTAAACCATACTTTTGATTGCGCAGTTCTGAACACTCTTTCTGTAGAAAATGCAAGTGGACATTCGGAGCGCTAAGAGGGTAATAGTGGAAAAAGGAATATATTCAAATATAAACTACACAGTAGCATTCTGTGAAAATTCTTTCTGTTCTGTGCATTCAACTAACAGAGTTGAACCTTACTTTTGATTGAGCCGTTCTGAAACACTCTTTCTGTAGAAACTGCAATTGGACATGCTAAGCGCTAAGAGGCCTACATTGGGGAAAAGAATATCTTCAAATAAAAACTACACAGATGCATTCTGTGAAACGTATTTCTGATCTGTAAATTCAGTTAACAGAGATAAAACATATTTTTGTTTGAGCAGTTATGAAACACTCTTTTTGTAGAAAATGCAAGTGGAGATTCGGAGCGCTAAGAGGGTAATAGTGGAAAAAGGAATGTCTTCAAATATAAACTACACAGAATCATTCGGTGAAACTTCTTTCTGATCTGTGCATTCAGCTAACAGAGTTAAACCATACTTTTGATTGAGCAGATCTGAACACTCTTTCTGTAGAAAATGCAACTGGACATTTGGAGCGCTAAGAGCGTAGTAGTGGAAAAAGGAATATATTCAAATATAAACTACACAGAAGCATTCTGTGAAACTTCTTTCTGATCTGAGCATTCAGCTAACAGAGTTAAACCATACTTTTGATTGAGCAGTTTTGAAACACTCTGTCTGTAGAAAATGCAACTGGACATTCGTAGCGCTAAGTGGGTAATAGTTGTAAAAAGAATATGTTCAAATAGAAACTACACAGAAGCATTGTATGAAACTTCTTTCTGTTCTGTGCATTCAACTAACAGAGTTGAACCTTACTTTTGATTGAGCCGTTCTGAAACACTCTTTCTGTAGAAACTGCAATTGGACATTCTGAGCGCTAAGAGGCCTATATTGGGAAAAAGAATGTCTACAAATAAAAACTACACAGAAGAATTGTGTGAAACCTCTTTCTGTTCTGTTTGTTCAACTAAAAGAGTTGAACCTTAGTTTTGATTGAGCCGTTCTGAAACACTCTTTCTGTAGAAAATGCAAGTGGAGATTCGGAGCGCTAAGAGGGTAATAGTGGAAAAAGGAATGTCTCCAAATATAAACTACACAGAATCGTTCTGTGAAACTTCTTCCTGATCTGTGCATTCAGCTAACAGAGTTAAACCATACTTTTGATTGAGCAGATCTGAACACTCTTTCTGTAGAAAATGCAACTGGACATTTGGAGCGCTAAGAGAGTAGTAGTGGAAAAAGTAATATATTCAAATATAAACTACACAGAAGCATTCTGTGACACTTCTTTCTGATCTGAGCATTCAGCTAACAGAGTTAAACCATACTTTTGATTGAGCAGTTTTGAAACACTCTGTCTGTAGAAAATGCAACTGGACATTCGTAGCGCTAAGTGGGTCATAGTGGAAAAAAGAATATGTTCAAATATAAACTACACAGAAGCATTGTATGAAACTTCTTTCTGTTCTGTGCATTCAACTAACAGAGTTGAACCTTACTATTGATTGAGCCTTTCTGAAACACTCTTTCTGTAGAAACTGCAATTGGACATTCTGAGCGCTAAGAGGCCTCTATTGGGAAAAATAATATCTTCAAATAAAAACTACACAGAAGCATTGTGTGAAACTTATTTCTGATATGTTCATTAAGCTAACAGAGTTAAACCATACTTTTGATTGCGCAGTTCTGAACACTCTTTCTGTAGAAAATGCAAGTGGACATTCGGAGCGCTAAGAGGGTAATAGTGGAAAAAGGAATATATTCAAATATAAACTACACAGTAGCATTCTGTGAAAATTCTTTCTGTTCTCTGCATTCAACTAACAGAGTTGAACCTTACTGTTGATTGAGCCGTTCTGAAACACTCTTTCTGTAGAAACTGCAATTGGACATTCTAAGCGCTAAGAGGCCTACATTGGGAAAAAGAATATCTTCAAATAAAAACTACACAGATGCATTCTGTGAAACTTATTTCTGATCTGTAAATTCAGTTAACAGAGATAAAACATATTTTTGATTGAGCAGTTATGAAACACTCTTTTTGTAGAAAATGCAAGTGGATATTCGGAGCGCTAAGAGGGTAATAGTGGAAAAAGAAATGTCTTCAAATATAAACTACACAGAATCATTCGGTGAAACTTCTTTCTGATCTGTGCATTCAGCTAACAGAGTTAAACCATACTTTTGATTGAGCAGATCTGAACACTCTTTCTGTAGAAAATGCAACTGGACATTTGGAGCGCTAAGAGCGTAGTAGTGGAAAAAGGAATATATTCAAATATAAACTACACAGAAGCATTCTGTGAAACTTCTTTCTGATCTGAGCATTCAGCTAACAGAGTTAAACCATACTTTTGATTGAGCAGTTTTGAAACACTCTGTCTGTAGTAAATGCAACTGGACATTCGTAGCGCTAAGTGGGTAATAGTGGAAAAAAGAATATGTTCAAATATAAACTACACAGAAGCATTGTATGAAACTTCTTTCTGTTCTGTGCATTCAACTAACAGAGTTGAACCTTACTTTTGATTGAGCCGTTCTGAAACACTCTTTCTGTAGAAACTGCAATTGGACATTCTGAGCGCTAAGAGGCCTATATTGGGAAAAAGAATGTCTACAAATAAAAACTACACAGAAGAATTGTGTGAAACTTCTTTCTGTTCTGTTTGTTCAACTAAAAGAGTTGAACCTTAGTTTTGATTGAGCCGTTCTGAAACACTCTTTCTGTAGAAAATGCAAGTGGAGATTCGGAGCGCTAAGAGGGTAATAGTGGAAAAAGGAATGTCTCCAAATATAAACTACACAGAATCATTCTGTGAAACTTCTTTCTGATCTGTGCATTCAGCTAACAGAGTTAAACCATACTTTTGATTGAGCAGATCTGAACACTCTTTCTGTAGAAAATGCAACTGGACATTTGGAGCGCTAAGAGAGTAGTAGTGGAAAAAGGAATATATTCAAATATAAACTACACAGAAGCATTCTGTGAAACTTCTTTCTGATCTGAGCATTCAGCTAACAGAGATAAACCATACTTTTGATTGAGCAGTTTTGAAACACTCTGTCTGTAGAAAATGCAACTGGACATTCGTAGCGCTAAGTGGGTAATAGTGGAAAAAAGAATATGTTCAAATATAAACTACACAGAAGCATTGTATGAAACTTCTTTCTGTTCTGTGCATTCAACTAACAGAGTTGAACCTTACTTTTGATTGAGCCTTTCTGAAACACTCTTTCTGTAGAAACTGCAATTGGACATTCTGAGCGCTAAGAGGCCTCTATTGGGAAAAATAATATCTTCAAATAAAAACTACACAGAAGCATTGTGTGAAACGTATTTCTGATATGTTCATTAAGCTAACAGAGTTAAACCATACTTTTGATTGCGCAGTTCTGAACACTCTTTCTGTTGAAAATGCAAGTGGACATTCGGAGCGCTAAGAGGGTAATAGTGGAAAAAGGAATATATACAAATATAAACTACACAGTAGCATTCTGTGAAAATTCTTTCTGTTCTGTGCATTCTACTAACAGAGTTGAACCTTACTTTTGATTGAGCCGTTCTGAAACACTCTTTCTGTAGAAACTGCAATTGGACATGCTAAGTGCTAAGAGGCCTACATTGGGAAAAAGAATATCTTCAAATAAAAACTACACAGATGCATTCTGTGAAACTTATTTCTGATCTGTAAATTCAGTTAACAGAGATAAAACATATTTTTGATTGAGCAGTTATGAAACACTCTTTTTGTAGAAAATGCAAGTGGAGATTCGGAGCGCTAAGAGGGTAATAGTGGAAAAAGGAAAGTCTTCAAATATAAACTACACAGAATCATTCGGTGAATCTTCTTTCTGATCTGTGCATTCAGCTAACAGAGTTAAACCATACTTTTGATTGAGCAGATCAGAACACTCTTTCTGTAGAAAATGCAACTGGACATTTGGAGCGCTAAGAGCGTAGTAGTGGAAAAAGGAATATATTCAAATATAAACTACACAGAAGCATTCTGTGAAACCTCTTTCTGATCTGAGCATTCAGCTAACAGAGTTAAACCATACTTTTGATTGAGCAGTTTTGAAACACTCTTTCTGTAGAAAATGCAACGGGACATTCGTAGCGCTAAGTGGGTAATAGTTGTAAAAAGAATATGTTCAAATATAAACTACACAGAAGCATTGTATGAAACTTCTTTCTGTTCTGTGCATTCAACTAACAGAGTTGAACCTTACTTTTGATTGAGCCGTTCTGAAACACTCTTTCTGTAGAAACTGCAATTGGACATTCTGAGCGCTAAGAGGCCTATATTGGGAAAAAGCATGTCTACAAATAAAAACTACACAGAAGAATTGTGTGAAACTTCTTTCTGTTCTGTTTGTTCAACTAAAAGAGTTGAACCTTAGTTTTGATTGAGCCGTTCTGAAACACTCTTTCTGTAGAAAATGCAAGTGGAGATTCGGAGCGCTAAGAGGGTAATCGTGGAAAAAGGAATGTCTCAAAATATAAACTACACAGAATCATTCTGTGAAACTTCTTTCTGATCTGTGCATTCAGCTAACAGAGTTAAACCATACTTTTGATTGAGCAGATCTGAACACTCTTTCTGTAGAAAATGCAACTGGACATTTGGAGCGCTAAGAGAGTAGTAGTGGAAAAAGGAATATATTCAAATATAAACTACACAGAAGCATTCTGTGAAACTTCTTTCTGATCTGAGCATTCAGCTAACAGAGTTAAACCATACTTTTGATTGAGCAGCTTTGAAACACTCTGTCTGTAGAAAATGCAACTGGACATTCGTAGCGCTAAATGGGTAATAGTGGAAAAAAAATATGTTCAAATATAAACTACACAGAAGCATTGTATGAAACTTCTTTCTGTTCTGTGCATTCAACTAACAGAGTTGAACCTTACTTTTGATTGAGCCTTTCTGAAACACTCTTTCTGTAGAAACTGCAATTGGGCATTCTGAGCGCTAAGAGGCCTATATTGGGAAAAATAATATCTTCAAATAAAAACTACACAGAAGCATTGTGTGAAACTGATTTCTGATATGTTCATTAAGCTAACAGAGTTAAACCATACTTTTGATTGCGCAGTTCTGAACACTCTTTCTGTAGAAAATGAAAGTGGACATTCGGAGCGCTAAGAGGGTAATAGTGGAAAAAGGAATATATTCAAATATAAACTACACAGTAGCATTCTGTGAAAATTCTTTCTGTTCTGTGCATTCTACTAACAGAGTTGAACCTTACTTTTGATTGAGCCGTTCTGAAACACTCTTTCTGTAGAAACTGCAATTGGACATGCTAAGTGCTAAGAGGCCTACATTGGGAAAAAGAATATCTTCAAATAAAAACTACACAGATGCATTCTGTGAAACTTATTTCTGATCTGTAAATTCAGTTAACAGAGATAAAACATATTTTTGATTGAGCAGTTATGAAACACTCTTTTTGTAGAAAATTCAAGTGGAGATTCGGAGCGCTAAGAGGGTTATAGTGGAAAAAGGAAAGTCTTCAAATATAAACTACACAGAATCATTCGGTGAAACATCTTTCTGATCTGTGCATTCAGCTAACAGAGTTAAACCATACTTTTGATTGAGCAGATCTGAACACTCTTTCTGTAGAAAATG